>NC_047048.1:767500-877500 GCF_011762595.2 Tursiops truncatus
TTCTATGGGTGTCTTGTTGTGATAAAAGATTATCTAGAATTCTATTAAAGGCGCAGGAGCCTGCTTTGTAAATCCTATTTGGGGACTTTCAATAACTATCGATAATCTCATCTGCACAGAACCCCCGCCTCTCCGCGTTATCGGAAACTTTGCAGCGTTTCCCAAGCAGCACCGGGAAGGCCAGACCGGCAGTGGACCCGGCACCTGCCGCTCGGCCCGGGGTTAGGGCGCACCTGGGGTGCGGGAGCGCCGGCGCCTGGGGGTCCAGCCCTCCGGCTCTGGCCGAGGCGCGGGGCAGGGCCCCCACGGGCCGCGCCTGGCGGGCCGGCCGGGAGCCCTTTGTTCGCCGCCGGGAGCCCCCGGGCTCCAAACCACGCGCCTGGCTGCGGGGGAGCGAGCGTGGGCGCCGCCGCTAATTGCTGCTGATTTTGTTTCATTAACTTTATTTACTCTTGAACCCCTTAATTGTTTCCCATTTATTTTTAGTAATTTTATAACGCACTAATAATCCCCCTCGGTCTGCGGACGCCTCCGCCCCCGCCTCCTCCCCTCCCTCCCCGGCTCGCTCCTCCTCCCTCCGCGCGGCCTCCCGGCTCCGCGGCCGCGGGGCCGCAGGCGTGGCCGGGCGCACCGGAGCCGGGGTGAACGGGAGCCTGGCGAAGCCGTGTCCTCCCGTGGGTCCTACTCCCGGAATTCTGCGGAGAGGGTAGCCGGCCAGGACAAGGGCTGGACTCTGCGTCCGAGCCAGAATGGTTCTGATTTGAGCTGCTTCTCCGATAGGAGGGAGCGCAGAGGCCCAGAGAGGGGAAGGGACTTGCCTAAGGTCACACAGCGTTCGCTGTCCGCTCTGGGCCGGGCCGGGGTGGGGTGGACCCGACCAGGCCCTCGCGGCTCGCGCTCCTCCCGGCTCCTCTAACGGCCTGAGCGGGTTTGCAGAGCGCCCGAGCTCAGGGCTGGGCCGGGCAAGGACTCGACTCACCACCGCTCAGCCCCTTCCCTGGGGAGCCGGTGTCCCCGAGGCCCCCCGCCCCCGCCCCCAGGAACCAGCCCCGTGCCTTGCCGGTTATTAGACAGCTCGAGGGACTGTCTGCGGGCCGCCTCTTTCCTGCTAATTATCACCTTATGAAAAGTGTTTCATTAAGAAACTCTGCTTTTGATTAATTATCGACAGAATGCTGACCAGAAAGAAATGAAATTAATCTCTGACCCCGTCTGGGTAACACTGGAAATTCATCACATATCCTTTTAATATTGAAACACAGCGCAGAATTTTAATAGAAAATATTGTTTTTCCAAACCTCCAGTCTTTATTAATGCCCCTGGGCAGGGAATGATATTGCTGACAATATAGCAGTCTTTGTTCATTTTAAATTTATTAAACATAATGCACTTCATTTTCAAACATTTTACTGTTTCTTTTTAATTTCACTCAGTGTAAGTACAGAATAAAACCTTTTTAAACATTTAAGATATTGAAAACCCATATACGGACATATAACGGGAACGCTCCGGCCATCAAATAAATTTAAGTAGAAGCAATTGTAATTTTAACCTCCCAAGTATTATCCCCTTCAGACATTAAGGCAGAACCAGCCACCATCATGTGAGAGTGTGAGAAGAGGCCGCGAGGCCCCCCGGCCCCCGAAGGAGACCTGCCTGAGGGACGGTCCGGCCAAGCAGGGCCCCGCAGCACCTCCAGGCCTCTCGAGCTGCAGGGCGGGCACCAAACACCGCCCCCGCCCCCCATTTCGCCGTCCAAGCAAAATCACTCTTGGAGGTCAGAGTGCTCCTCACGAGGCAGCCCACCTACCTCCTCTGGCCAGTCCACCAAGGACCCAGCCCCCTCCCCAACTGCACACGGGGCTTTCCTGAACGGGAGGCGGTTCCTTCCTTCCCAAGTCCCTCTCCCCTCACCCACTGCAGCCAAAGGGCTTTCAGGTCTGCCCTGCTGAGGTGGGCACCCAGCAAGTTCCCAAGCCTTGGGGAGGGGCTCCCCTGAGATCACGCCCAGCCCCCTCCTTCCGGGTCAACCCTCCATGCCAAACCACCCGCCTGCCCCCCCCGTAACTCCCGCCTGCCCACATCCCCTTTCCCGAGGAATCCAAGCCCCAGTTTAATGAGTCGTGAAGTGTGAGAACTTCCTGAGAGTGCAGCACCCTGATGCCAATTCCAGATGTGTGTGCGGCCGGGCGGGAGGGGCTGGGCCTCTGGCCTCGAGGACGAGCCACCCTGGTCTGTGCAAAGTGTCCAGGTTCCAGCCATCCGGGCCCTGAATTGGAAACAGGCAGGCTCTCCACTGAGAAATTACTCTTTTTATTTCTTGTAGCGCTCCTGGTGCCCTATTTCACGGCACCGATGAACGGAATATTACTTTTAAAACACTATGAAATGCCAGGTCCTGTCCTCCGTGCTGTTTCGGGGGAATTCAGTTTTCGCTGACTGGTGAGAAGCCCCAGCGTTTCTTTAGGAGGCTGATGGGTGCCGCGTGGTAGGAAGAGGATAATTCTCGGGGACCGTCTTGGCGTCCTGGAGCCCACTGGTGTCCAGGTCACTCAGTGGTGTCCCTTTACCTCCCCCGCAGGAAAGTGTCCCGGATGGGACCGTCCAGTGCACAGCACGTTGTCCCAGGCTGCTTCTGCACGTTCATTAGTATTCTTTATCACTCAGCAGCTCGAAGCCTGGCCTAGGGAGTGACTGTTTACAGGGGTGTCTCTTACCTGTAATTTGCCCACCTGCAGGATGCCGCCCCCACCCCGTGAGTCCCCCCAACCCCACACAGTCCTGTTTGGTGCGCTGATCTCCTGGAGAAGTTACTCCGACCTGCTGGAAACAAAGTTTGCCTCTCCCTTTCCTCTCCTCTCCTCCTGGTGAGTGTACCTTCGGCCAGACCTCCCAGCAGACAACTTTGTTTTCCGGGGCTCGGTGCTCGTGGTCATGGCTGGGGAAGGCTCTGGAAGAGGGCTTCTTCTGGACAGTTTTCGGCCCTCAGTTTGAGCTGAGACCACTGCCCCCTCTGGCTTCTAACCAGTGCGGTAGACAAGAACAGGCAGCTGGGAACAAGAAGAGGGCCCTGGCCCTGAGTTCTGAGCTGCCCACCTGCCCTGGCCGTACACAACCGCCCAAGCTGCCATCCGCAGGTGCTGGGAGCCGCCAGCAGTGGCGAGGGTCGGGGGGGAACCCAAATGAGCCCCAGGGAGGTCTGTAGGGGCCACACTAGTCTGGGGATACTTAGGGGGTATGTGGGGTGGGGAGAGGTGAGGCCTTCCCCACGTCCATGAACAAGAAAGAAGCTGGGCTCTAGGAACCTGGAAATCACATCAGATTCCCCGCTGCTCCCCCCTTACGGTCTTCTGTCTCCCCAGGCTGTTGCCCAGGGCCGCTCTTGGAAGAGGGGAAGGGAGGTGCTGGTGTGCCTGCAAGGGCCCAGCTTAGCTTTCTGACTGCCACACCCAGGGGCTGGCCTCCGCCTCACCCGGGCAGAGTCCAGGAAAGAACCGCTAGTGAGAGGGTTTTTTTTTTTCTTTTTTACCTGATCCACTTAAACTAAAAACAAACAAGTAAAACAAAACAGGGGCTCTGGTGGGAGATGCCCAGGCTTCACCCCACGTCCAGCCGGCCCTGGGGACCTGCTTGGCCTCCTGCAGGCGTTGAACTGCGGTAGAGGGTCTCCACGCAGGACCCACACCTCGGATTTTGATTTTCGTGGATTTGGGATCCAACGCCTCCCGGCTTCTGAACCAGGAAACCCTCTCGCCAGGATCTCCACCTGGACCCACACCATGCAAAACCCTCTCTCCGTGGAGTTTCCTGTAAACAACTGCTCACTAGAGTTAAGACTCCCCCCCCCAAAAAAAAAAGATAAAGCGATTTAAAGATAATTAATTGCATTAAACTATTGACTAACTACCTTGCTCAATAGTAATTCATTTAGAGAATATTAAAATCGGAGGAACAATAATAAAATTGATGCCAATTCCCACAGGGAGGGAGATGGCCAGCAAATTGGATACTTTTCTTAATCTGGCGTAAATAATAACATGTCTGCTCCCCTTCTCTCTCAGGCCAATTCCCCTATCATTTATTCCAGACTCTGAAGCCGGGCTTCATAATTGATATCAGTGACTCAGTGAGTGCTTTGCCATTTGGTCTTGTTATCCACGATAATTGCGAAGTTCAGCCTCTTTCCGCGGAGTTGAGATTCGGGCTCCATGGTTGAGGCCGCCTGTCTTCTCCAGCGCAGCGCCCGCAGCTGGGCTGGAAGGTGGGGGGCTCTGGCTGCCCCCGGGATGGCGTTTTCTTCTTCGTGACAGTTTGTCACAGGTCTCCAGCCCGTCCTGGGACGCCGGTTCGGGCACCTGACGGCAGTGTCTGGACAGTGCCTGGGCCTTCCTCTAACCACGCAGAGCCGGGCCGCCATCCGCAATCCGAGAAGACTCATTCAGCATTAAACCCAGGGTTTAGAGGCACAGTGACAATCCGTTTTTGTTTGAAAATTGGTGGGTGGAAGTGATGAACCCCAGACAACACCTGGGGAAAAAATCCTGTGGAGCCAGGAGGAAAATTTGGGAGATGGAGGGAAGGGGGGCTGAGGAGGGATGATTGACTGAGGGGGGCCTGGTGGGGGGAGGGGGGACATATCGGCTCTCAACCCACCTCTTAAACCTCCAGGCCTGGGCGCTGGAGGGACACAGACCCCGGCCGGAGCCCTGACAGCCGCTCTGGTCCCTGAGATGACTATTTCGTTATTTATTCACTTATTTATTCATTTATAAGGTGTTTACTTAGCTCCGTGCAGCTGTAACATCTCATTTACAGCATGGCCTCCGGGCATAGAAACAATTGGCAACAAAAGAGTAACTCCGGAGAATTAGAGGAAAACACACACACACACACACCACCACCACGAGATGGGGGTGGGGTAGAGAGCAAGCGAGGAGCCGGGCAGACCACTGGACAGACGGGTGGACACGGGGGAGACCCCCGAGAGACTCCCGGGCAAGGGGGGCAGCCGGTGCCGTGCTGAGGGTGGGGCTTGCAGGGGGGGGCGTCGTTGGGGGCCCACCCGGGACTGTGTGCGCCCCGGGGTTGCGCACTCGTGCGGGGTTGGCCGACCGGCCGAGCCTGCGGGCGTCTTTGGAGAGGATGGGACCTGGAGGCGGCGGTGGCCAAGTGGGATCGGACCGCCAGCTGTCCCCGGCCTCCGACACGGCGGTCGCAGAGGGCACTCAGCCCTGCTTCACTGTCCCTGGCGGGGCTCCGGCCCGACCTCTCCCAGCCGGTTCCCAGGAGGCCCTTCGCGTCCCGCGTGCCGGCGTGGAGGTCGATGTGGCGCAGACCTCGGACTCGGCGGCCTCCCCGCTGCGCCAACGACCCGGCCTGAGCCCCTCGCGGGTCGTCGCGGCCGCGGGCGGCAGGGAAACTGAGGCCCGCAGCGCGGAGATGCGCGCCAGGCTGCGAGCGCCGAGCCCGCGATGGGCAGAGCGGCTGGGAAGGGGCGCAGGGGGAGCGCACGGCGCCAGCAGGGCGCGAGGGGCAGCGAGCGTCGATGGGGCAGATGTGCGGGGCCCTCGGTCCGGGACAGCGTGCACCGCTCTCCGGGCGTCTCCACGGTGGGGGTCAGTCCGGTCGCCGCACAGAAGGGGCTGCAGCGGGGTCCCCGCCCCCGCGCAGCCGTCAGGGCGCGGACAGGAGGCAGCTGTGACTGTTTAACTGGGAGCCGGTTGCCTGGCAACCCGAGGCGGCTCATTACCGCGGCCACAGTGATTAACCAAAAAAGAAAAAAAAAAATTGAGACAGAGAGGGAGACAGAAAAAAGAAAAAAAAAAAAAACGGGGGGGGGGGGAGAAAAAAGTCAGGAAGGAAAAATAAGGGGAAAGCAGGACTGTGAAAGTAAAATGGATTATTTAATTAGCTAATTGATAATCAACTTCTTTTTAATTATTCACTTAATTTAAAAAAAGTGTAACTACAACACTGCCCTCACCGAGCCGCTGACGCACTGGCAGGGTTTTCAAAGCCGCCTCCCCCTCCCCCCCCTCCAGCGCCAGGCAACTTCCTCTCCCTCTGGCGGCATCCCCAGGAGGGGGCGACTGAGAAATAGTCTCCCACTGCCAGGACGACAGCACCGACCGAGGTCCCGGAACTTTCCAGAAGAGCCCTGGGTGCTCTTCCTTCGGCGCCTTCCCTTTGCCTCCTCCGCAGCCTCGGCTCCCCACGTTCAGGCCCTGGGTTAGGCGCTGAGGGGTGCCGGACGGCTGTCCCTGCCTCTGCCCACCTGGTGCTCTAGGGCGACAGGCAGGCAGGAACGCTGTGGACGGACAGGCCCTAAGGAGTGGACGGCTCCTGGGATGATGACAGCAGGGGACGTCTGTTGGGGACTCTGTTCATCACCTTGGCCTCGCTGGCTGTGGGCAGGTGTCCCCGCTGCCGTCTTCATTTTAAGGAGAGGAAAGGGAGGCCGACTTCACAGGGCAATTCGAGGCGCAGCCGAGAGTGCGGGGGTGGGGGGGTGGGGAAGCGGGCGCAGGCGGCCGGGAGGGGGCGTGGCCTGAGACAAGTGGCTGCCGCCTCCCGGGCTGGGAGGCCAAACAAGGGAGGTCTTGATCTGACTTGAATCTCAGAGACTGGCCGAAGGCTAGGAAGGATGCTGTAGGGTCCCCGCCGCTCTTCAGCACGTGCTTCCACCCCCCAGCTCCCACGACTGCTGGGACCCGCAGCCCAGGCCCTTCCGCAGCATGGCCCCCGGCCGGAGGGAGCTGCCCCAAAGACATGCTCCTTTCCTGGGGGCCCCACACCAAGGACAGCTTCACCGCCGGTACAAAGGCCGCCCGGGCCTGCGCTGGGACACTCTGAAGGAGGACAGCTGAGGCCTCTCCCTCACCCAACCCGCCTCCCCCTGCCTCCCCACCAAGCCTCCAAACGCGGGCTCCGATTTTGCTTACCTGGTCCCAGGGCAGCCGCCCAGGTGGAGGTGTGAGAGGGGCCGAGCAGACAGGACCTGCTGATGAGCTGGGCTGCGCAGGGCAGGCATCGAGGAGGATGGGCTGCTGGGACTCCGGAGCCGGGGCACCGCGGGGCAGGCGCTTCCCAGATCCTGACCTCGTCTCCCGGTCCTTTCTTCCTGGGGCCCTTCTTCTCTCAGATTCTACTCTCTCCCTCTCCCTTCCTTCCCGCCTCCCTCTCAGGCCCTGAGCCTCGGTCCAGCCCCTCTGGGATTCCTTCTCACTCGGAAAAGCCCGAAGCAGCCGCTTCACGGGGGGCAGGAAGGCAGCCCCCGCCCCAGAGGACTCTGTCTTGACCTTGCCCTTTGCTCTCTGGGGGCTGGTGATAGTAGAAGGGCTTGGGACACACCAGCTGGGAGCCCTGGTCCCACGGCCACTGAGACCCGCGGACCCGGGCAGGATCGAGGCCCGGCCTGAGGCAGGAGGGGCACCTGGTTAGCCTCCCCCCTCCGCTTCTTCCCACCTCCACTGCCCCAGGGAGACTAGAGGGACCAAAGGAAGCCTTGGAAGAGAGTGACCAAACCTAAGGGGTCCTTATGGGTCCTTGCAGGTTCACTGGAGCAACGGGGCTTCCAGAGAGCGATGCTTCAACTAGAACCTGGGGGGAGGGAATGAGGGAGAGCACGGCAGTAATATTGGGGTCTGCTTCTAACCTCGGGCGAGAAGGCCTGGATCGGAATGCGCTGCCCTTAACTCCACCCTCCTCTCTTGAGACAGGCAGGGCGAGTCCCAGGAGGGGCGTGGCCAGGGAGGGGGCGGGTCCCTGGAGGGGCGTGTCCCCGGAGCCTCTGGGGCAGGGGGAGGGGCTTGGCTGGTTCACAGACACCCAAACCCCTTCGTCTCTGTTAGTTGTGCGTCCGCGGTTCTGAGAGTCAGTGCCAGCTATCAAAGCTGTCCTGTCTGCGAGGGCATCTTCGTCAGCTTTGCAGAGGCTAACTCATCATGGACTTAGAGTTTCAGGGGTGGAAATTCCTCCTTCTCCAGCCGATTCCATTCTATCCACCCATGCTTTTGTGCCCAGAGGCACACTCCGCAACCATCTTCAGACTCCAGGGGACCCTGAGAACTGGTCAGAGAGGAGTGTTAAAATGTACCCGGGGTACTTCCCTAGTGGTCCAGTGGCTCAGACTCTGTGCTCCCAGTGCAGGGGGCCCGGGTTCGATCCCTGGTCAGGGAACTAGGTCCCACATGCTGCAACTAAGAGTTTGCATGCTGCAACTAAAGATCCCGCATGCCCCACCAAATACCCGGCGCAGCCAAATAAATAAATAAATAGATAAATATTTTTTTAAATGTACCCAGGATTTAGTTAGGAATGCCAAGACGTTGGGACGCAGAAAGGACTGTCACGAGAGAAGTTTATACGTGGATCCCTACAGATAGGAGGCTGGCACACCACGCAGGGCCGGGTGGGGAAGCACCAGGGAGGGGTGGTAGGCGGCGGGGTTGGGGGGGGAGAGCATGACCCGGAGCCTTTATTGGGGTTTCCAGGGAAGGAATGGGTGACACAGGGTGGACAAGTTTGAGCAAGCTTAGGACTGGCTAGTTTGAATACTATGGGCCACGGGGCTGCCCTAGCTGTCTGTACCGGCCTGGGTGATGGGGGCAGAGGAATCCTGTGTGCTGGAGGGGAGGTGGTGGAGTGCAGGCTCTGGATGGCCGGGCTTGCCTTTGAAAGGCAAGGCCCTGGGGTGAGTCGTTTTCTGGCTCTGGGATGGGCAGTGTTTCCCAGTCAGGCCCCAGATGCCACAGCGTCATGAACACAGGAAATAAGAAAACACCTTCTGTGTACACGGCCCCGCCCTCCTGGAACTCTGGTGGGGGAGGGAGGCCAATGGTTCAAACCTCTTTGCCACCCACTGGGCCAAACGCAGGGAAGGATGAGGGCCAGGCAGGAGCCCAGGACTGGACAGCCCAGCTGGGGACACAATGTGTGAGGTGGACCTGAGCTCCAGCCGGGCTGCTCAGAGCCATGACCTTGACACCCGGGCAAAGGGTACATGGCTGAGCGCTTCTCAGAGCCTGTTCTCAGCTGTCCCAGAAGCGGGTCCCTGCCCAGTGCCCTGTCTGCTCCCTGCGTGAGATCCTAGGGTGTCCTCACGGTGGCTCAGGGGGCTGGTGAGGGCAACCACCCAGGGTCGCTTTGCCCAGCGGGCAGCGGCAGCTCAGAGGTTAGCGGAACTCAGATGGGGCTCAGTGCTTTCTGGGCAGTAGCCTGGCCCGGTGAGGGCAGATTAACCTCTCGGATTCCTCCTGAGGTGGTGAGGATTTAGGGCGAAAACGTATGTTATGGCCTGAATTGTCCCCTCAAAATTTACATGTTGAAGCCCTAACCCCCAGCACCTCAGAAAGTGACTGAATTTGGAGGTGGGGTCTTTAAAGAGGTGACTAAGGTAAAATGGGGTCACTAGGGTGGGCCCTACCCCGATAGGACGGACGTCCTTGTAAGAAGAGGAGATTAGGATGCAGACACGCACAGAGGGACGACCCCAGGAGGACACAGGGGGAAGACGGCCGTCTGCACACCAAGGAGCGAGGCCTCAGGAGGAACCAGCCCTGCCAATTCTTTGATCTCGGGCTTCTGGCCTCTAGAACTGAGATACAATACATTTCTGCTGTTTAAGCCCCACCCAGCCTGGGATGTTTGTCACAGCAGCCCTAGCAGACTAATACACCTTATAGTACAGGGAGGGCCCAGGCCTGATGTAAAGGAGGCGCCCACTCTTGGCAGCTGTGACGGCGAGTCTCACTGGGCCCTGGGTGACTTTGGGGCAGGGATTCTGACATCCCCCCGCCTCAGCATCCTCACTGGGGAAGTTGCTCCCTCAGGGCCTCTCCAAGGTCTGGGGACAAATCTGTTCCCCCAGTATACTAATGCCAGGGCAACCCTTAGCCTGCCCTGGGATTGAGCAGCCCAGTACAGAGGAGGGGTCTCCCTTCCCATGTTTCCTGGGGAGGAGCCCAGGGGCTCTGGGCTGGGCGGTCAGGAAGCCTGGAGACATCTCCATCCAGGAAATGCTCCAGCTGCTTGGGGCAGGGGGAGAGTCTCGGCGTGGCCTTGGCCGTGGTCTCTGCAGAGGGAGGCTGGCATGGGAGACAGACGGAGGGCCGCTCCCAGCTTTTAGCTGCAGATTTATGTAAATATGGATTATGGAATTTGGCCCCAATTCTGATTCCCGTTCCTTCATCCGTGCCCTGGAGCATACCGGGCGTTGGTGCCCGTTGGCGGGTGGATTTCTGCGCCTGTCAATGAGCAGCATTTAATTCTCGGGCAAATGTCTACTTATCTCACTGTGCGGTGGGCTTAGGCGCTGGCAGCGACTGCCCGGCTTAGCCTGGAGGGGGTGGAGCGGAAGGGGTGTAGCCAGCGCGCAGAGGGGAGCACCCCGAGCCTCACCTGCGGTTCCTAGGGCTTCATGGGAACAGGCCCACACAGCCCCTGGGGCAGCCAGGTCGGCCTTTCCCTGCTCTGTGACTCTGAGTGGGTCCCTTTGACTTCTGTTCCAGCTTCCCCATCTGAGGAGACACGGACAGGGGCCTGTCCCGCAGGGTGGGGACAAGGCTAGTGAGCTTGTCAGCTGGAACCGGCGTGCATCACCTCTGGTTTAGAAAGACGCAGGAGACGGGCGTGCTAAAACTCAGGCGACGAGCCTGGTCGAGCCTCCTGCACCCCCTCTTCCCCAACAAGCAAGGAGCTGGCCTGCCTGGAAGGCTCTGGTCTGAGCAGGCTGCCAGCAGGAGGGTGGGGAGTGGGCCCCCACGGGCTCCGCGCTCCCTCAGGGCTGGAAGTTTCCGTCTAACCAGCCCCGCCAGGTTTGCGTTGTTGTCGGCTCCGATCCCGTGTCCCGAGCGCTCGTTCCGTGGCCGAGCCCAGCCTGCCCAGCACCTGCGAGACCCAAGCTCTGTTCTGCCCGCCGAGGCCTGAGGTCCTCCAGGGGGCAAGTGATCACTGTACCCTTGTCTTCTGTCTTCCCCATCTGTCCCCTTCTCCTTCCGGTTTCAGAGCCACAAGAACTACGAAATTAGTTCTAAAAAAATTACCCCTTCATGCCACTAATCCCTCACTCCCTTAATTAAGTCAATGGTAGCCTAAATTGTTCTAAACATCTTTGGGGGGATTATATATTTTAATCATCATTATCCAATGAATATTTGATTATACAGTCATCATATAATCAAGAGTAAAAATTATAATCCAAAAAAAGGCATTTAATAACACTTTAAGTGACTGGGTGTTTGATAAAGGGCATTAGAGGATTAGGAGCCGGATTGAAGGACGGGGCGGAGCTCCCAGTCAAGGACTTGAGCTGTCGGTCTACTTTGAAAAACAGGACCCCAATTTCAACAAAAAGGAAAAAGAACCCAGCTGTTGTGTTTTCCCCAACCACGCCTGTTTCATGACTAACAAGGCGCCTTATTTGAACAGCTGCTTTGGAAATGATTTCTACAAATATCGTCAGGGTCTGGGTTTCGGCAGAGTTTTGCGGGAGCCCTTGGTTGGCTGATGAGATGCTGCAAGATCTTCTGGCCAGTCTGTTAGGGTTGGATGGTGACGGGCCTCAGGGGTGGCTGCCCCGGTCCCGGTTCCTGCCCATGAGGCCCCACCCACTGCCAAGTTTAACGGAGCACCTTGCAGCCCCCAGGGAGCCCAGGGGTGGAGGGCAGGCAGCAACTTGCCGCTTGCCAGCTGTGTGACTTAAGGCAGATCGCTTAACCTCTCTGTGCCTGGGTTTCCACATCTGTGAGATGGAGAGGATAGAAGGACCCGGTAGGTTTGTGGAGCATTAAGTGTGATAGTGCTAAGAAGTGCATGGACAGCTCCTGGCCCGTGGTTAGCCCTCGGCGAGCATGAGCTGCTATAAGTAGTTTGAAGGGGGCATTAGAGCTGTCCCCCCATCCCGTGATCTAAAAGGCACTCAGATGCAACTTCCTGGGGCACTCAGGGGTGTCTCCCTGTCAGTCTGCCTTCCTCAGGGTCACAGAATCCCATGTGACTGCAGGAGGGTCTCCCAGTGGGACTGGAAGGGGGTCTTCCAGGTCACTGAGGGCAGGCTTCTCCATTTAAAGAAGGGGAAACTGAGGCCGGGAGTTGGGTTCGGGAGCAAATCGGGGCTAGAAACTCACATCTCTGGGCTCCAAGTTGACTTTCTGGTGGGCACCCCCTGAAAGCTTACTTCACACCTGGGAGCTATTTGCTGCATGACATTTTGGGCGGTGGGAAGGAAGGGGGAGTGCCCAGCAGCGTGCCAGCCTCAGGGACACCAGCCCTGCCCCAGGGGAGCTGGACGGATCGGTCCAGAGCCCACCTCCTCCCACGGGACCAGCCGGGAGGGCGGCGGGAGGCGGGGCAGGCGGTAGCTCCTGCGGGCCGGTGGGGAAGCGGACTCAGGGTTAGAGCTTGGAGGCCGCTCACAGAGGATAATTTCCACCTTCGTTCCCCTCCAGTCGTTTCTCACATTTGCTTTTTTCTGATAAGTAAACAAATCTATCTGTGTGCATTATAAGATATCTGGAAAGTGCAAATATGGAACAATAAAACAGAAAAAAACCCACCCATAACTTTCTGAGTTGTAGATCCGATTTGGTTTAAAATCCTTTGTCTAAAATCCATCCGTGGGTTCCTGATCACTATAGGATAAGGTCTGGGCCTTCAAGGCCCCCTTATGCACTGAGCTCCAGAGGCCCTTCTGCACCCCTGTCCCGCAGGCATCTGGCCATGTTAAGTCATGCCCCTCAGGCCATGTTTGCTGCCTTGGAAGCTCTTCCTCCTTTCCCTGCCTGCCTGGCAAACTCCTATTCATCCTCTAAGGCCTCATGCAAGTGCCCTCTCTTCCAGGAAGCCCTCTTGATCCCCTCAGGCAGGACCGCTGCCTTCGTTATCAGTCCCTATTGCTATGATTGCACCTGTCACAGGGTTCGGGCCAGCCAGCCCTGCGCCCACACACAGCCAGCGTTCCACACCTGATATTGCCCGACAAGCCCATCTTACAGATGAGGACACCGAGGTCTGAAGGAAGGACATGCACGTGCAGGTCAGCCTGGCTGGAGCCCTGGCCTCTGGCTGCCCTGGCTCAGCCGCCTTCCCGCACATCCTGAGCTCTGTGACAGGCATCCTTGGGGCTTGCTGCTCAAGGTGACCTCGGCCAGTCCCTGCTGCTGGGCTGGGCCCATGTCCATCACCACTTACATGCTCTGGGACGCCTCTCCCTGCCTGGCCAGTGCCCCTGGGCACCTGGTCCTTAGCTGCTCCCAGAGCCACCCCGGGAGGCCCCGCCTAGCCCTCAGCCTCCTACTGTGTCTGTGTCACCAGAGGGGCCAGCAAGACGTCCTGAGTCTCCTCCACCCACATCTGCTGGAATCACTCGAGACAAAGTTACTGCGCAGGTGTTGAGCCAATTTTCCGAGTGAAACGTTTGTCATTTAACTCGACGACACTGTGGGGACAGCACTTCAGAACAGTCTCGTTGTGTTTAATTTATTTTCTTCCAAAGTCTGCAGCGAGAGGGACAGGTTGCTAGGTGCTCCATGTGCTGAAATGGGGCTCCTGCCGCATGAGGAAGCCCTCGCCCCAATGGGAGAACAGGCGCACCCTCCGAGCGACCCCCCCGGGGGCTCCCATCTGCAGATGCATTTGCTCCACTTCAGAGCAGCCTGGGGCCACCGTGGGAACGCTGTGGACCACCTTCCTCCGTCCCCTGGCGCCCCAGGACCCAGTGACAAAGGGCTGGCCGGGGTCAGGGGAGACTCGCTCATCCCCCCGCCGGGGCCTCTGCTCACCCACGTCTTTTACCCCTGTCCTCCCAGCACCCAGAGCCTGAACCTCCCCCCAGGCTGGTCCTCTAGGAGCCATGCACCTCTCCACCAGAGTGAGGACGCTGCTGAGGGAGTGCTCGTCCGGGCATCTGTCCCCAGCCCCGGGGTGACAGTGAACCCACCTGTAGGGACACTGGCACGTTTAAAAGCCCTTTCCAGGCCTCATGTCCCAGCACCCCTGAGAGCCTGATAGAGGAGGAAGCAGAGACTCAGAGAGGTTCAGACACTTGCTGGAGGACACACAGCTGGGCAGCGGCTGAGCAGGAGCTGAGGGTAGAGGCCTGAGACTCTGCGGCTGGACCCTCCTCACTCTGCCTGCCTGGTACCGGGGGGCCTTTACAGGCCGTGGAGGAGGGGCAGCTTGGGGCTGGACAAGGCTGCAGGGTGAAGTGGTCCCTGAGCCAGGCCCTCACCCTCATCCATCTTGCCTCTGGCAGGGGCAGCTCTGCTCATCTGAAATAACAAGCCGCTGTCCTCCCGGCTACCTGAGAGCCGCCAGCCAGCCCCGGGGACCACTTTTATGGGGACCAGTGTGGCAGAGAGAGAGAGAGGTCAACCTTCCCCCACGCTCCCTGCTCACAGCCAGGCTGCTGGGGACCCCGAACGCCCTGCCGTCTGCCTGAGGCCCTGAGGAGCACCCCTGGGTTCCCCCCGGCCTCACCTGGGCTCTGGTGAGGCTGAGCCCTCGAAGGGGTCACCGGATCAATGCCTCGCACTCTGGGGGTGAGGACCGGAGGCCCGGGGAGTCTGGGGGTGCTGAAGGAGCTCACATCAGCTCCTGAGAGCCACGTGCCCCCTCCAGCGCCCCCCGCGGGGACGTCCCATCACGGCTTGCAGTCGGCCACAGGGATGATCGCACCGAAGTCTGGGCTTCGCTGTCTCCTCCGCCCCCGCCACCCCGTCACCCTGCCACGAGCTCTTTGTTACACATTCACCCCCACCCGGCTGCCCAGCGGATGGTGACAAGGGAAGCGGTCCCGGTCCACCGCACAGCCCCGTCAGGTGGCACAGGTACCCTACCCCATTCACAGATGAGCCCTGAGGCTCCTGTGGGGTGGAGTCTGCAGGGGCGGGGTTTCCCCGAGTCTGCCCGGGCCAGAGACCTGGGGTCCCGGAGTCACAGCTGTGGGCTTGGGGCCGTGGTGTTTGGGGCTGCTGGGGGTCCCGGGCAGTCCTGTGACAGGGGTGCCTGCACATCGGGGGCGGTAGAGAGACACGCGTGGGGGTGAGGGTGCAGGCCAGCCCCCAGCAGGTCCCCTGAGCTCCTGTCTCCCGGCCCCGGGCTCAGCACACCTGCAGGCCAGGCTCTCATCCTGGATGGCCCAGGATGGTGGGGAGGGAACTTCTTCCCACCCTGGCTTTGCCACTAACTCTCGTGGGGTCAGAGGTTAAGTCCTGCACCTGATTAGAGCCTCAGTTTCCCCGTCTTATGTCTCTTCTGCGTGTGTGGACGCACAGTTCTGGGATTTCCCCCGTTGCTGTGGAAACCCCTCTCCCTTCACCCCTGGGGCTCTTGGACCCAAGCCTGTGCTGGACCAGCCTGGAGAACATCCCTGTGGCTCCAGCCGCAGAAGCCCCCAGGCCTGGGACCTGCCAGGGGGTGAGGCACTGCCCCGTGCAGGAGATGAAGCCGCTGGAGATGGCGGGGCGGAAGTAGGGGGGCGGTGAGGGGCACCAGGCCTGCTGGGACATAGGGGAAGGAGCAGAGCTGTGCATCCGGGACCCCCTGGCCTCACCTGGATGCGCCCACTGCCCCCTCTCCTCTGTCTTGGCATTTCTTTTCTGAGACCCCCTCCTGGGAAGGCAGGGGTGGGGCAGCTGGGATCACAGCCCTGGTGTCACCCGGCGCACGCCTTGTACCCAGTGAATGTTTGCTGCATCAGATTGGAAGGGAGTCATGCGGGGGCATTAGGACAGGAGAGGCACTGGGTGTAGGGCTGGGTGAACTTTAACCCTTCCCCACCTTCTTCTGCCAAAGGCCTGGGCTTTGTGGGAGGGGCCCCCTTACCTCTCCTGGGCACCCTCTGGAGGGGCCCTCTCCCAAGGGCCGGGGTGAAGAAGGGAGGCCCACCTGGCGTCTACCCGACAGCCGAGGCCAGACGCCTTCTGAGAGGGGCAGGTCGAGGTGCAGGAGAGCAGAGCCGCTGGGCCCCGGGCGAGCCGGTCTTCCCTTCCCGGTGTCCCCGAGCTCAGGGTCCGGCCGGCCACAGGCGGGCGAGTGATGGACGCGGGGCACGCGGGAGCCACGCAGGCCAGCTGTTTCCTCCTGGCCGCTTATGTTTGATCGGAAGGATTGGTCTCAGCCTGGCTGAGCCGGCCCAGGGCCCAGGCCCCTCCCGGCATCGTCTCCCATCGAGCGGCATGAATAATTTAGTCTCTGATTAAAAGTGAGGTCAGGCCATGAAAAATGTCTGGCCATCCGGTGGCACCGTGATGCATTAAATCACTGGCAGCTCTGAGGTGGGCGGGCAGGGGCCTCCAGTTTACACACCAAACTTTCCAGGCCTTGGTTCACCGTGCAGGCAGCGGGGTCCACCCTGGGGGAGAGACGCTGTGGGCCACCCAGAGAGCCACCTCCAACCCCAGGGTCAGCCCCGCTCCCTGATCCCACCTCCACCATTGTCCCCTGAGGGGCCCCCTTCTCTCCAGCCCCCCACCCTACGTTCCCCAAACACACCAGCTCTGTCCTCCTGTAGGTCTGCATGTTCTTTCTGGAACACTCTTCCCCCAGATACCTGCCTGGCTTGCTTCCTCACTTTCCTCACTCCGTTCAGGCCTCAGGTCAGATGTCACCTTGCCTGTCCCTCTGCCCGCCAACCCCCAGCCCATTCGCTCCGTACCGCCTTCTGCCCCTGGTTTCTCGGTAGCGCTCTTAGTGTAACAGTTCATATTCAGTCGATGACCCAGTCGTTTTGTCTGTGTCTCCAGCTAGAATATCAGGCTAGGGGCTTTGCCTGGGTCTCCTGTAACCCCAGCATTAAGGACAGTGCCTGGCACACAGTGGCAGTGCGGTGGCGGCTGGTCACCTGGGGACAGGGAGGTGCTGGCCAGCTCGATCTCCCTCTCTCCTCTCACTCAGCAGACCCAGAAGACAGGCCTGTGGCCCCTCCCCTTCAAAGTCACGTCTGATGCCGTGCGCCACCCCTCCGCCCCAGGACAGTGAGAGGCCTTTGTCTCCCAGCTGCAGACATTGCCATTGCCAGCGGCTGCCACAGGGGAGCCCAGCCCCTGTCTGTAGGCATCCACGTTCCTGATGGGTCAAGGTTGATGGCTGGGCAGCGCTGCCCAGGGGGCCACCAGCTAGGGCACGGTATGGAGAGGCAGAGGCTGTGGGGGGCCTAGATCCTGACACCCCCCGAGCCCTCCTAGGGAGGACAGCAGTCCTAGCAGCCGACCCCAGGAGGCGCTGCTCTGTCCTCATGTCCCAGCAGGCCAGACCCCTCCCTGGGGGACACTCATCCCCACACCCTTGCCTGGGAGTCCTCACTGAGGGTGCCCAAGCTGTGAAGCACTCGCTGCCCACCCCCCTCCCCCCGCCCCGTGGTGGCACCAGGAACGTTCCCACTTTCCAGACGGGAACACTGAGGCCCAGAGAGGTTGGCTTCCTCGCCCAAGGGCCCTCAGCCGGTCGCGGCCAGGAGCTGGTGTGGGCGGGGGGGGGGCCCTCCCCAAGTGGCCATGGGAGTGTGGCCTGTGCTGGGCCCCTCCGAGCCTCAGGGGCCTCTTCTGCAGAACAGGCAAGCTGCAGCTCAGGCCTGAGACCCCCGCGCTCCTGTCAGGCCCCAGCCCACCCCGCTGGAGGTTCCAGAGTCCAGGGTGGTGCTTGACTCAGACGTACCTCCCCCCTTGGGGCTGCTCCTCAGGGCCGCGGAGGCTGGGGGCCCGGCTGGGACAAACCTGCCCTAGCGCAGGAGACCAGGCAGTGAGCCTGCCCGCCACAGGGGGTGAGCGGCGTGTCCCAGCGGTGCCGCCGACCAGCCCGGCGCCCTCCCTACCAGCGAATCTCCGGCTCCCAGGTTGGATCCTGGTTTGTCTTTTCCGAGTGGAACCGGGGAGGGGGGCGCCGTTGGCCCTTGGGTAGCAGATTAAAGATGGATATTTTGTTTGTTACAATCAAGACCTCTGATTTCAGTTTTATAAATTTTTAAAATATTAATTATATTTTGGAAAGTGTGCTGAGGTGAATGCATTAGCCGCTGCTCCCTGCTTCGATGGCAACTCTGCTGTTTGGCCCAGATCAGCCGCGGGGGAGGAGGTTGGGGCATTTTAATCCACCTTGTTAACTTATTAAATTTTCTTTATTTACATACGGATCCCACTTTCATTAGCATTGTAACAGGTACTCATTAACAATTTATCATCCAGGAGGCGGAGGGAGACAACAGCAAGAGACACATTGCTACAAAGTTTACTCTTAATTACAAGGAAGCAGCTCTGAGGGCAAACGAGGCTGCGTCCTTCCCACCTTCCCACCTTCCCGCCCTTCCCCTCCCCTCATCCCCCCAGAACCTTCCAGAAGCTCAGGGTCTGCTCGCTCTGGTCAACCTGAGCTTCCCGAGGAGCAGCCTGTGGACGTGCAGCTCGGTCTGTGCACTGGGGCAGGCGCTTGACCCCCGGGCCGTGGCCCCCCAAGCCCCTGAGGGGTGGAAGGAGCGGGGCCCAGACCCAGCCAGGGCCCCCATTTCCCACCCAGCAATGACTTAACCTCTAGAAGCCTCCTTGGCCTCCCCTCTAGGGTCTAACCCATGGAAGGGCTGTCTGGGGATTACCTGGGATGGCAAGACGCCTGCTCATTCGGGGCGGGGCAGGAGGGCCCGGAGACGAGCTGGACCCCACGCCTGCCTTCCGGGAGGGCTCAGGGGAGCCGTGGGCTACAGGAGGGGCTGGGGGTGCAGTGCCCTCTGCAAAGGGAGCACGTGGCGGTCCTCTCACCCTTCCCACGGCTCCGAGGGGGGCCCAGGGAGGCCGTGCACGTGAGCTGGGCGTGGTGTGAGGGCTTGAGGGGCTCTTGGCCTGTGGCAGCCCTGGCTGTTGGTCCGGCTTTGCCGAGCACCTCCTCGGGACCCCCTGGGGGGCATGCCATCAGCAGGCTGGTTTTCGGAGCCCTCAGACTCTGTCAGAACTTTTAATGCCCCTGAAAGCAGGGACCCACGTCCTTCTTCTCACAGTGGCCAACATGAGGGCAGCGTGTGTGCCACCCCATCCTGACGCCCTGTCCCCCAGCCAGGTGCCGGGGTGCTGGTGAGGGGTCTGGAGGGTCCCTTGGCAGGAAGGACACAGTGGGCTGGAGGGAGGAGACTCGTGGACAGCTCGTGGCCAGCCCTGGAGGAGGTCAGGCGGGGCGTGGGGTGGGCAGCGCTGTACTGGGGGTCTGCTCGGCCGCAGGAGCCAGGTTCGGGAGGGGTTGGGTGCTGGCCGTGGCCTCCTGGGAGGCCAGGAGCCCACGCCCCCCGGGGGCCAGGCCTTGGCTCTTCCTACCTGCATCTCCCCGTCCCCTCTGCTTCCTCTGTGTCCCCAGGGGCTGGCTCGAGGGAGCCGACGGCCAGTGTTGCCGGGCAGAGCACAGGGGCTGGTGGAAATTAGCCCTTGTGCTCAGCAGTAACGTGGCTGTGCCCACACCTGGGCGAGAGGGCCGCCCAGCGCCTCTGCCTGCACCTGCCCCCCAGGTGTGACGGTGACGCCCACCCCCAGCCACCTGCCGATTTCCCAGAGTCTGCCCGCAGGGCGGGGGCCGCCTCAGGTAGTCGCCCTCATAACCGCCCTCCCTCACACTGCTCCTTTAACACACGTTTCCAGGGTGTTTTTCACGGATGGGGCTTTTAACATTCATCTCAGTGCTGACGATTTTCCTGCCTTGTTACGGGAGCCGGTGTCCATCTTTCTTTGTATCTTTGGACAGTCAGTTCATTCGCAGCCACTTAGAGCCTCAGAAGTGATTCTCTTTTATAATTTGAGAAGCTTCATGGGCTGAGCATCAAAGTGATTTTTGCCGGGACTGTTTCCCTGCTTCCTGTGCTCCTTCCCTCTGCCGCCCTTGACAGGTCCCCCTGCCACTCTCAGGGGGCACCCCAGGCTGGCTGAACCCCGGCTTTGTCCCGGGATGGGTGCGTTTAGTTTAGAGTTCCGGACGGTGGCGAGGACAGGGGAGGGGCTCTTGGCTCAGAGGTTCAGGCCTGTGCTGATTGCTGCCCCATCTCCAGCCCACGAGGCCCATCTAGGGCCTCAGTTTTCTCATCTTTAAAATGGGTGTCTTGCTCAGAGCAGGGCCCTCGCTTGGGTGCCCACAGGCATCAGGCCAGTCTGAAGGGTGGGGCTGGCTGAGTGTGTCCTGCCCAAAGAGAGAGCGTCCATTCAACAGCACTGAGGACCTGCTGTGTGCCAGGCGCCGTTCTAGGGGCTGGAGTGCGGCAGGCACCAAACAGGCCAAAACCCCGTCCTGGTGGGTTTCATTCATGTGGACGATACTTCTTTTGGTGACAGAGAAACACAGGGTCTGGGGGAGGGGTGGGGACCTGAGAGCAGTTCTAAAGGGCACAACTGCCCTTAGGGGCCCCTTGCCTCCTTCTGGGAGGCTGCCCAAGGTCACCCAGCAGGTAAGTGTTAGGGCTGGGGCTGGACTTGCTGCAGGGACATCCCAGATTCCCTCTGGGTCCCCAGGGGCTGGCACCAGGGAGCCGATAGCCGGCCTGGCCCAGACTGACCCTGGTCACCACCTCTCTGCTGGATGGGGCTTGGGTGGAGGGGGGCGGTTTTGCTGAGTAGAGGCTCACAGTTGCCAGAGTTTGGGCTTTGCAGAGAAGCCGGAAATCTAGATTAGCTGATGAAGTGTCCTGATTTGCAAATGTTGCCAACTATTTCCAAAATGTTACGAAAACAATACCACATAGGCCAGGTATCTGTCGGCCACGTTCAGCCGATAGGCTCAGTTTACAGGCTCTGGTGTTGACGAAGAAATCGCCGTGTTTTCACTCTTTCATGAGCCAAGTGTCTTTGGACATCGCTAACCACAGATTTGTCCGACAAGGACGTGCCTGTCGCTGTTATTTGTCGCGTCAGCCGGGCTCACTGTGATGCTGTTGGGTTCCACCACGAGAGCCCTGGTAGGGCACCGGGGGGGGGAGGGCCCAAGACCGTCCTGCCCCAGATGGCAGGACGCCCCCAGCTGTCATCTCCTCCCTGCACCCCTGCATTCGTGGGGGCTGTGCCCCCTTACGCCCGACGGCACCCACTCCTCCACGTGCTGCCACCGCACTGGTGGGATTTTATAACGTTTGCACTTTCAGCTGCAGCAAGATAGATGGGCACAATTATCCCGTTCCCAGACTGGGGACATGTGGCCTGGCATATGGGGGCCAGCCTACGCAGAAAGCCACAGGTTCCTCCCCAGGCAGCGAGCCTGCCCACCCGAATTCCACTTCGAATGGGGGCCTCCCGTTCCTGCACAGACAGCTGGTGAAGTATCACATGCATTACAATATTTTTACTTATAATAGAGGAAGTAATAAAAATACACATTTGAGTAGCATATTGCCGTTCTAAAGGGGCTGGGGAAACCTGGGGAGAGATTGGAGCTTTTCTAGAAATTCAGAGCCAAAATGAAGCCCAGGCCGGGGCTGTGGCTGGTGGCTGCAGCCCGGTGGGCGGGCACCTGGGGCCGAAGCCGCCACACCAGAGCCACGTGTGGCCAGCAGGCTTGGGCCCTGTTTATAGGTGACTACGGCGAGGCTGGTCCTCAGTACGTCTGGCCTCAGTTTTCCCACCTGTGAAGTGGGATCACCTGCTTCCTGATCTTTAGGGTCATCCGTGGGATGCAGCCCTCGGAGGCTAGAGACCCCTTAGGGAGGCTGGTGAGAGCTGA
This sequence comes from Tursiops truncatus, assembly GCF_011762595.2. Lineage (NCBI taxonomy): Eukaryota > Metazoa > Chordata > Mammalia > Artiodactyla > Delphinidae > Tursiops > Tursiops truncatus. The sequence continues at coordinate 789,173 of NC_047048.1, forward strand.
GGACCCTGGCTCCCGAGACGCGACAAGGGACATTTTGAGACAACATCAGGGTGTTGTGACGTAAGCATGCACGAGGGCGCCCTGGTGAGCTCTAGGACTTCATCTCACTGGCCACGGCCGTTACCTGCCTTGCACCCATTCTGGGGGTGAGCGGCGGAGGCTTCCTGGGGAGAGGGGTTGTCTGAGGCCCCACAGAGTCAGGGCACTTCCGGCACCCCTGCCTCTGGTCTCTCCGAGTCCCAGCCTCCCAGACCCCGAGGCTGGTCAGCACCGGCGGGTGCTGTGCAGGAGCTCTGAGGACCCTACCGTCCTTTCCTGCAGTCTTTGCTGGGACTTTGGGGATCGCTGGAGGATTCGGATGAACCTCCCAGGTATTCACCAGATTGGCGGTTTCTGGTCTCCCGGGAGGAAGGTGCTGGCAGAGGGATGCCAGTGCCCTGGTCCCAGCCCCGCGCCACCCTGCCAGCCCGGCAGCGCCCAGACCGAGGCACAGAGGACATTTCTTCACGCGCAGGTGAAGCAGCTGAGGCTCAGAGCGGTTACGTAACGCAGACGTCATGAGATCTGGGGAGAAACCGTCCAGGCAGAGCCGACAGCACGTACAAAGGCCTTGGGGCTGGACTGGGCCTGGAGTGGGCAGCAGCGGGCGGCCTGTGTGGCTGGAGGGTGGTGAGAAGGGGCGACGGTGGGAGTGCGGTCGGGAGGGTCACACCGTGTGGGGTCTGGGGTCTCCTTCCTGGGGCGGTGGGAAGCTGCTAGAGGGCTTATAGCAGGGGTGACACATGGCCCGGGGCCCCTGGGTGATGCTGGCCGGAGCCAAGGATAGGACTCAGAGCCTGGAGAGGAGATGGGCCCAGGGCCTCCCAAGCTGCAGGCCTGCAGGTGGGGCAGTGTGTACACTCCTCTGTGGACGGTCACTGTGGCCCCCGTGTGAAGGAGAGCCTGAGTGGGGGGCATGTCTCAGGAATGGCCCAGAGCCGGGGGCTTCTAGGGTCCCAGGGGGGCTGGTTTGTCCCCACGGTTGGGCCTCCTGTGTAGCTGGGTCCTCAGCCCCGCCCCCTTTGGCCTGGACACCATCCCTGGGTCCTGGCTCTCAGGCTCTGGAAGGCCCCATGCGACATGGGTCCTGCGGGGAGTCCCTCCCTGGAGCCTCCAAAGGGCGCCCCGGATCGCAGGGCCCTGAGTTGGACGGGCTCCAGCAGGCCATGGTCCAGCCCAGGGAGCCCAGTCCAGGGAGCCACTCCTGCCCCACCCCCCCCCCCTCCTGCCTTGGAGGGGCCCCGATGCAGGTGGTACCTAATTGGGGGCGGGGCAGGAGCCAGGCCCCCCACCCGCCCGCAGGCGGAGGGAAGGAGCCCTGAGCTGAACGCAGGGCATCAGTACAGTTCGTGTCTGCGAAGAGACGGGGTTTGGGGGTTCACAGTGATCCTTCTACCTGGTGTGGCCTGAGATGTTCCCGGGCCGGAGGAGACCCAGAAGAGTCTGCTGGTTCCCTGCCTGACCGTGGAGCCGCGCCCTCGAAGGGCCTTCCTCCCAGGGATGCCCTGACTCTCAGGGGGAGAGCTGGCGTTCAGGGGAGCGGCGGGGGGGCTCTGAGGCCAAGACCGAAGGGCGGTCAGGAGATGGCCCGCCTCCTTGGCCGCCTTGGCCGCAGTCCTGTGCGCTCCTCCACGCAGCGAAGAGAGGGTGGGTGTTGGGGTCCCCGGGGGGGCCAGGAGCAGCCCTGTCTGAGGGTGACAGGGAGGGAGCTGTCACCAGGGAGATGGGCGGCAGTGCAGGGCGGGGCTCAGGCGCGCTGCTGCTGGTGAGAGGCGGAAGCATGGGGCGGCCTGGGTGGAGGCCAGGACCCCAGAGGCTGGTCTCAGAGAAGACAGCCTGGCCCCAGGGCCTTAGGGAACACCTGCCTGGTTTACGGAGGAGAAACTGAGGCTGGCACAGAGACTGTGACTGGTCTGGGATCCTTCCCCGTCTCTCCCCTGCCTCCAAAGGGCCTCTTGAGGTGCCGCCCCACCCAGTTCTAGCCTCCAAAGCCTCGGGACACCCGCAGGCCTGGTCTCGGTGGGGCGTGGCTCCTCTCCGGCCACACCAGCCCCCACTAGCTGCCCGCCGGCGCCACGGGGGACGTGGCGGGCCGCCTTAATTGTGTCGATGGGAGATGATTTTCAAGGTGAAATTTCTAGTTCAGTTGAGTCACTTTCGTTCAAGGCAGCGCACAAAATGTCATCCCCGCCCTGTTCTGCGCGCAGTGTGCTGCTCTCCCGTTGCATTTAAATTTACCCCACTTTCCCTCCCTGACACCTGTTTAAATCAATATCTTCCTCTGCAGGTCGCGGGGAGAATGGGCCCGGCTCTCCACACAGCGCTTCTCAAATCCACTAAAATCAACACAATAATTGAAATATTTTCAAGCTGATTACACCGCAGCCCGAGGCTAGCCTGGTTGCTAAGGGTGAGCTCCGCGGTTGCTAGGGGGAGTAAATCATCTTGCATTATTTGATTTTTGTTATAGATATGAAACCGCTACTCCCGCGATTAAATGTCTCTCAGCCTAACACCTATGGGACCTGGGGAGAGGGAAGAGAAAGGCGCCAACCTTGACCCTGTCAAATAAATATCTCTAACTTTTCCTGTCCTCGGGCCTCCCAGCCAAACCTGTCTGGGTTTTTTTCTTCCCTTAACCTGACTTTAAATAACAAAGCTGTGGGGACCCAGAGATGGAGAGAGGGAGGCTGTCTGCTCTGCTAACGGTGCGGTGCGCGGACCTGCCGTCCAGCCCCAGCCCGCCCAGCAGCCTCTGGTTGCTGGCTGCCCGCCCACTCTCCTCTGCCCCGAGCTTGGGCTGGCCGGCCCGGGTGGGCTCGGGGGACCAAGCACTCCTGCGGGGCTCCCTGGCCCACGGAGGTTGGCGTGCAAAGGACTTGTGACCCCCTACCCCCTGCTCACTTCGGATCGCCTTCTCCCTCGGCAGATTTGACCCAGACCCCGGCTTTGGCCTGGCTTTGACCCGGGGGTCTCAGAGTGAGGCCAAGGTCACCAGGCCCCAGGATGTCGGGACCACGGTGAACAGGGTCACTGTCCCCCTGACCCCGGGCCGGCAAGATGGAGGCCCAGAGGGTCGGGGGCCCAGGGACTGGCGGGAGGCTCTCACTGCTGGAAGCACAGCTGTGGGGCATCCTCACCTGCTTCCGCTCCCCTGGCTCGTCCCGGGGACACGGCCCTCCCTCTGCAAGCCTCCCCACCCCCAGCCATCAGACACCCCACAGCCTGTCCTGGCCAGCACCCTCGGAAAAGTGAGGGTGTCCCTGGCTGACCGAGGTTGTGCCTGCTGAGACGTAAGTACCTCGGCCCCGAGCTGGCTGTCGGTGGCAGGTGGGCCGTGAGGCTGCCCTGCTGGGACCCAGCCAGCTGTTCCCATGAATGAATCTGAGTAAATTAACAAACAGCACACAAACCTGTCAGCTGAATCATTCTTGATGACTCTAAGTGCCGGGCCGGATGCGCAGAGCCTCACCTCTGCCCGGGACAGCCGGGGACAGTCCTGCGTGGCACCACTGGCCCGGCCCGGCCCCCGGCAGCCCCTGGCCCTCCGCCTGTCCTTGGGGGCCAGATGCTGCCCCTGGGGTGTCCCCGGCTCCCAGTTCTGTAGGGCAGCACCCGTCTGTCTCAGTGCCCGATGCCCGGGCACCCTGGACATCCCAGGGCCGCCTGAGCCCTGCTCATCACCCCTGAGCCTCTGGTTCTTCGGGACTCAGGCTGGGCACTTTTTCCTGGACGCCCTCGCTGACCACTGTAGCTGCCCCTCCCCAGCCTCCCACCAACTCACGCCCCGGGATCACGGTGCTTTCTCGGGTGTGTTCAGCGCTCGACGGTTTGCCCTCTCAGCCCCAGGGGAGGAGGCCAGCCACCGTTTTGCAGTCGGTGCAGAGGCCAGGGTGATAGAAGTCCTCCCGGCTCACCTGGGAGGAGACCAGAGTGGAGCCTGACCCCCGTCTTGGGGCCCAGGACCACATCACAGACCCAGAGCGCTCACTGCCCCTGGCAAGCCCTGCCTGGTCGCACCGGACCCAACGTGCGCCCTCCCTTGAGGTCGTGTGATGTGAATGGCTACGGGGAGAGTGGGTGGGAAAGGCTGGGGGGGGAGGGGGAGGGGAGGAGGCTTCAGCTGGGTCAGGGTCGGCCTTGGTTGGCCGGTGGGATCCGTGAAACCCCCCTCTGTGGAAACCCAGGCCAGGCCAGCCCAGCCAGGCCCTCGGGTTGGAGCAGCGGGGTCCCCTCTCTGAGGGCCCTTGACATGCCCACAATTCGCTTTCTTAGCTAACCTCAGAGAAGCAGACCCTTGAGCCACCCCCATTTTACAGGTGAGGAAACAGGTTCAGAAAGGTTCACCCACCTGCTCGAGGGGTGGACAGGGCTGAGGTTGGGGAGGGAGCGGAGGGGGCAGGTTTTGCACCATCATAGCCGTGGATTCCGGGTGGGCCCCGGGGTCCCACACCACCTGGGATCCCTTCCCCATCTGCAGGGCAGGGTCAGCATGTTCTAGACCTGGGGAGCTGGCCTCTGCCCCCCTCCCCCTCGGGTGGCAGGCGGCAGGGGCCTCACGTTCCTCCACCGAGTACCCTTGAGTGGAGGGCCCTATGGCCTCAGCCTCCTTGTAGAGGGCCGCGTGGTCGAGGGAGGGGCCGGCACCAGCGGCCCTGGTAACGGAGTGATTAGTCCCGAGGCACGGACCAGGGGTCTTTGCCCCTCGTGGGCCTCTGTCCAAGGCCGTCACAGTCCTCCTTGTGCTGTGACCTCCGCTTGGGGTGCCCTTCCCCAGCCCTCAGTCCCTGAGCTCCTACTCACCCCTCAAGGCCCGCCCTGTTACCTCCTCTCCTGGAAAGCCTTTCCTGTCCCCCAGCCAGCGGGGTGTGCTTCCACGACGGCACGCCTGGTGGTTCAGGGACCTGCACTGCCCTGAAGGGCAGGGGCCTTGTCTGATTCATGGTGCGTCCCCAGCCCAGAGCCGGCGAATCCTTGCCAGAAGTGGGAGCATCCTCTCTGGTTCCTCTAACTCAGCACTGGGCCCAAGATGGCTTCTCTGTCACCTGGCCCAGCCGCTCCAGCTGGGCGGGGGTGGGCTGGCCCAGTGTCCTGGATGGCCCTGGGGTGGCCTGGGGGCGGGCTCCCCTCTGCTGCGGCTGAGGCCGGGGGGTGTCGGGGCATCGGCCAGAGGCACCTTAGCTCTAGAAGGAGTCTCCAGATGTAGCATCGGTGGGGAGCCCTGATCTCAGCAGACACCTATGTCTGGGGGAGCCTTTCACGGGGTCGGCATGTTTTAGAACAGCTGAGGCCTCGGCAAAGAGGCCTGGGGTGGAGGCGGGGCTGAGGGGCCTACAGGGTGACTGGAGTCCTACCTGGAGGCCCAGGCCCTGGGTGGGGATGAGATGCAGCTGAGGGTGTTGGGACAGGGCTGGCGGCAGGGTCAGAACAGGGGTGAGAGAGGCCCCAGGGCTGAGACGCCAACCGGCCGGTCTCCAGGAGGAGCCTGGGGCTCTGGCCGTGAACAGCCAGGGTGTCGTCCGCGGGGTGAGGGCTAAGGAGCCCTGCCCCTCCAGCCCAGATGCTCGGGCCTGCCTGGCTCTCCCCAGGCCCTGGGGCGGCTTCGAGCCCAGGATCCTGGCCCGCTGCCCTCCCCACCCCCCCCCACCCCCACCTCCTCTTCCTCTAGCACCTGCATCCGCACCCCAGCCGTGGGCACTCTGCGTTTTCTAGAACCCTGCGGCTCTGGACCTGGAGGATCGGCTCCCAGTGCCTCTCCGGGCCCCCAGGGAGCCCCTCCTGTTTACCAGGCTGCCACCTCCCGCCCCACCAGGCCACCGGGACCCTCCTCGGCCGATCAGCAGAGCCACCTGCCGCCAGAGCTGCGAGTCTCCGGGCAGAAACCGCGGTGACAAGCGGGGATGTCCGTGTAGTTATCAGCAGAAGCAACAGAGGCCAGTTAGTCTGTCCCTCCCCTCCCTTTAGCTGCAGACAACAGCTCCCTGTATTATATTTTCTCACTCAATTAGCACTATCATCCTGCTGAAATAGAGGCCAATTTACCTATAATGACATCATTGTTAGGGAGGCGCGGGCGGGGCCGCCGGGCTGTGGAGACAGGTCCGTCTCCCTCCACTAACCCTGCCGGGCCGGACGGCCATGCGGGAAGGCACCGGGCGCCTGGGCGGCCTATCGGCGGCCACCCCGTCACCTCCGACCACAGACATCGTTTCCGACAGTTCTCAGGAGCAGCGTGGCGGAAAATTGAGTCCAGATTCATTAGGTTTTTCAGTGTGCCGCTCAAGTCAGTTAAATTGATACATTTCCTAACGAAATTGAAGGGCTTTGTGCTGCCAGCCGGAAGCCGGGTGACCGGCCTCGGCCCGCTGAGCAGCGGAACGAGCTGACGGATCCATTAGGCCGCCCGGGCGCCGGCCCCCTCTCCCTCCGCTCCCGGCCCGCGCTGTAAATCTCTGCCAATTTCGGGGCTAATCATCATTATAAACCCTTCCCCTGCCCGCTCCCTCGCCCGCCCGTCTGTCCGCCCCTCGATCGCAGAACAGCCCGGACGTGCTAATCGGGCCGGCCTGCGGGGTCAGCGTCCCTGCCGGCTCGTCTGGGCCGGGGGGCTGAGGATCCCGAGGTGCAGGGGCTCCAGGCTGGAGGAGGGGGCAGCCTTGAGAGGCAGCAGCGGGGCTTTGGAGTGGACGGTGTGCCCATTCGACAGGTGGGGAGACTGAGGGCAGGGGATGCAGACCTAGAACGTCAGGGTTCAAGGGACCCAGGAGACCTTCGTCTCTAACTTGACTCTTTCCTTTCTAAACTGAAATCCGTACGGAAGGTCCACAAGTGTCCCGAGCATGGCGTCATTTGTCCTTACATATGTAGTTCTTACGCCCACGAAGCCCCGCTAGACGTTGGGCCGGCACATTCCGGTGCCCCCCCAGCCATGGCACCCCAGCAGGGTAACCACCGTTCCGATTTTGAGCTTCATGGACGTGGGACCGTACAGTGTATCCTTTGCGTGTGTGGGTTTGGGGGCCGGCTCACAGAGCTTAGCTCTTTTTCATTGCTGTGTAGTATTCTGTGGTGTGAGGTTCCGCATTCCACCGACATCGCCGGCCTGGGGCTACGCGAGTCAATCTACCGTGAGCATTTCTCACATGTGACTTTGGTGCCGTGAGCACTCATCTCTCGAATCTTCTGCCCACCCCCCTCATCCCCCCACCCTTCCATCGTTCACAGAGCTGCACGGTGAGTTTTGGAAACGCAGCTTCCCCCTCCCCTCCCCTCCCCTCCAGTTCCCCACCCCCATCCCTCCTCGTGGGAAGGCAGCCAGGTGTCAGGCAGGCCCCCTGTGAGGAGAGTGTCCAAGTGAGGTTGGGAGATTGGCTATGTTGTCGAGATAGTAGGACTGGGTTTCTCATTTTCAAACAAGGGCGACACGGAATGGTTAGGGAAGCTGGTACTCGCTCCGTGTTGTTGGGTTGGAATTGGTTTCGTTACACGTAGACGGACGAGGAAATAAACACGAACGCCCGTGCACGTGTGTAGTGTTCCTCGCTCTGTGTGTCACCCCGGGGAGGTCTGGACGCTGCAGCATCTCAGCAGCAATGAGCACACCTCCTGCCCGGATCCTGGTTCCTCACCGCCATCCTCTACTGGAAGGAGAGGTGGCTTGGCCGAGTCCAGGGCTGGGGCGGGAAAGAGGCTGAGCCGGGCACATCTGTTCAGAAAGTAGGGGAGTACGTCCAGGGGACCTGGGTACCAGCTCCAAGGGGCGCCTGCTGGTCAAACAGGGACAATTCAAGCATCAAATAAATAACAGGGTTATAACGCGTGGAATGAAATAGCAACCACGCATCCACAGCGATGCAGATAAATAGATAAACACACGGGGAGAAGGGAGGATGGGGTCTGAAAATCGCCATTTGTCAACCATCACGGCAGTAACCAGCGATGGATGTTAAAACTGGTGGGTGATGTTTGATGAGAAGGGTGATTTCACGTAGTTTCAAAGCATCTCCACAGCAGATCCTTGTGTGTTGCACACAGGGGATGAGTGAGCTCACGGCGGGAAACCAGGCTGGTCACAATGAGCCTCACCACGCGCCCTCACGTGACACAGCGTCACCCTGCGGTATTCCTGCCCAAAGTGCCTGTCCTCAGGCTAATCCTGAGGAAACGCCCGTCAAGCCCAAATGGAGGGATGTTGTGGGAAACAACAGGCCTGCAGTCTCCAGGGGGGTCAAAGTTGTGAACGTCAAGGAGAACCCGGGAGACGGGGTTCCCGCCGGCCAGATGCAGTACGTGATCCTGTAACTAGACCCTTCGCTATGAGGACAACTGATAAAACCCGAATCTTCTGGGCAAAGCGCGTGTTCCGGGTTCCTTGTATGAGTCTTGCAATTTCCCTCTACATTTGAAATTCTCCCCAAATAAAAAGTTAAAACCAAAAAGCTATAGCAAACATGCTGCTCAGTGAAAGAAGGCAGACACGAGAGGCCCCACAGTGTGAGATTCCATTTATGTGAAATGTCTGGAACAGGCAAATCCACAGAGACAGAGAGCAGATTGCGGGGTGCCGGGGCTGGGGCACTGGGGAGGGGGACGGGGAGTGACCGCCAATGGGCACCAGGCCCCCTTCCGGGTGACGGAGATGATTCTGAACCGGTGGAGGTGGTGGTTGCACGACACGGTGAATGTACCAGCGGCGCTGGTCGCTTCCTTTTAAAACAGTGAATTTTGTGTGACGTGAAGTTAAAATCAAAAGCTGCAGGACGGTGAGAATAGAAGCATTTCTCTGTCCCTCCCTGGTTTAAAGGCTTCGGGACCCTCAGGTCTGGGCTGTCCCACCGACCCTTCCCCCTCCCCACGCCCCAGTCACCTGCCAGTCTCCTGAGGGGGCCAATCCCGCTTGTGCCCCTGGGCCTTTGCGAGTGCGGCCCCTTCCGATGTCAGTGTCAGGGCCGCTCCCTTCGAGGCCTCTCCTGCTCCCCAGTCATCTGCCTTACACAGTAACACGCTGTGACACCTTGTTCAGTCTTCGTCACCCCAGCGGCTAGCTCTGTCCTGCCCTGGACCACGTCATGCTCACGTGGGGCCCCAGACAGTGGGTGTTGGTGTGGCTCACAAATGATGACCTCGGGCTGGAGAAGGAAGGGTCCCACAGCGGGTGGAAAGGCAGGACCAGAGACCCGGCCCTGCTCCTGGAGTGCAGGCACAGATGGGGGCAGTGGGCGCTCTCCGCACCTGGGCCCTGTGTCCGCCGTTGCGGCCGCGGGGCCGGCGGGACGGTGACCCTGCCCCGGTGCTGACGGTGGTCTGAGCAGCTCCGACCTCCGGGCCAGCGGGGGAGGTGCTGGGCCCTGGGCGGAGAGGGGCTGATGCGCAGTGCCCTGACGCCCCCCCACCCCACCCCACCTGTGCCCACCTTGCTCCCAGCCACAGCCTGCCAGGATGTGTGGAATCCTGGGAGAGGTTACACGCCTTCTCGAATCCCCCTGAGGATGGAGAAGGGCAGGGTGGTGGGCTCCCCTGCCTGACACTCATAGGAGTCCGACGACAGAAAGCCCACCAAGTGACCTCGGAACCAACGGGGGTGTCAAGGGGACAGCGTGGTCACCCAGTGCAGTGACCACTGGCCATCTGTGGTTACAGAGCACCCAAAATGCGGCCACCGCAAACCTAGGCACCCAGGAAGGGTCACGTACACACCCGACCCGCAGCTGCGTGTCAGCGCAAACAGTCCTGTTAATGCTTGCGTCTGGATCACATGTTGAAATGGTTGTGTTATTGGTGTTTCTTTCTTTTTTCTTAGTTTTAATTTTTTTTGCAGCCGCGCTGCGCGGCATGCGGGATTTTAGCTTCCTGGCCAGGGATCGAACCCGTGCCCCCTGCAGTGGAAGCTCAGAGCCCCAACCCCTGGACCGCCAGGGAACTCCCTATTTTTGGTGTTTTAAGTGTATTATTTAAATTAATGCCACCTGTCTTGATGTTTGTACCGTGGCCACTAGGAAATTAGAAATCCCTTACGAGGGTGCACGTGTGTGTCTTTAGGGCGGTGCTGCTCCAGAAAATGCAGGAACAGACTCCAAGAGACACGGTTCAGGCCCTCGCCCACGCTGGCTTCAGAGTCGTCTCCAGCCGCATTAAAGTGGGGGTTTTGGTTTAAACTGAGGTGAGGTTCACGTCACACAAAAGCCGCCAGTTGAAGCGTTTTGAGGTGTCCAGTCCAGCTGCATTTAGCAGTTCACGGTGTCACGCCACCATCACCTGGATCTAGTTCCTGGGCATCTTCCACCCCAGGAGGAGACCCTGTGCCCTGAGCACCCACTCCTGCCCCGGCCCCTGGACCACCACACCCATCCTTCTGTCTCTGTGATTTGCCTGCTCTGGACGTCTCTTCTACGTCGTCTTTTATGACTGGCTCCTTCACTGAGATGTCTTCCAGGTTTATCCACGTTGTCGCGTCTTTTAGAGCTCCATCCCTTTTGGGGCCCAATCCTGCTGCCCTGTGCGGACGGACCACGTTTTATCTGTCACGGACACTGGGATGTGTCCACCCTTCGGCTGCTGGGAACAGAGGTGCTGTGGACGCTGTCCACGTTTTCGTTTGTGCGCCTGTCTTCAGTGATTTACTGAAGTTTCAGCTATATAAAATACCTTTATGAAAAACAGAGCCCGGGCTCCGTCTCCAGCCCTGTGGCCTCTTCACTCCACCCTTGGCTGGACGTCCCTCTCCGACCCATCCAGACAGAAAAGCCGCCACACACCCGACCCCCCGGGGGGCTGCCTTGGGCCGGGGGGTCGGGAGATGTGGGTTGGGGCCATGGGGTCACACAGGGCTCCCCCGCCCTGATCCTGGACGCAGCGAGGGGCAAGGCTCTGTAAGGGCTGGGGGGCCCTCGCGGGGTGGGGGACTGAGCTCTTGGGGGTCTGGGGATTCGGGGACGTCCTCAGGGCTAGTGGTCCCTTGGGGAGTAGGATGGGGCACCCCAGGGAGCTCCTTCGGGGGGCCCGGGCGGCGTCTTGTCGGCAGTGCTGTGTGTCACCCTCTGCCCGGCCTGGCGGGGCCGCGCTCAGTGGAGGCCCAGGTGTCGGGCGGGCCCGGGCGTGGCCGCTGCAGGCTTCGGGTGGCCTGGGAGCAGCCGGGCTGGGCTGGGGAGCAGGCTCCCGGCCTGGCCACCCTTCAACCTCCTCTCTGCACTGAAGGTTGTGTGGGCATCTGGGGGGTCCCCACCCTCCAGTCTGGCCTCCGGACATCCCCGGACTCTGTCCCTCCCCTCGGGAGTCTCTTCTTACTCTGGGGCATGGACCCCAGAGCAGGCATGAGCTGAGGGTCAGGGTGTGGGGAAGGGGTGCAGCCCAGGGAGAGGCCTCCTGGGCCTGGGGGTCAGGGAGGCCCCGTGGGAGCATCTTAGGGGTGGTGGGTCCAGGTGACGAGAGGGGCCAGGTGCCCGGTGAGAGCACAGCTGGTGGGAAAGCTCCGGGCTGGGGTGGCTGGGAGTGGCTCGGGCTGCAGCGGCTGGCACGTCCCCGGGCCAGGAGCCCCTCCATGGGGCTCGGGGCCTGATTCAGTGCTGGCTGTAGCTCTGAACAGCCAGCTACAGGCTGGCTGTGTCCCCAGGTCACTTCCTGGGGACAGGGCGTGACCTGGTCGGCTCTGCTCGGGGGAGTCCGGGGTCTCTGGAGAGATGCTGAGGGTCTGACACTGGGGCCTCGGGCGTGGGACTGGGACCGTTTGGGGGAGTGATTTTCTCTGGGCCGGCAGCACCGGCAGGCCTGACCCAGACGAGCCATTAGGCCGTTAGCCTGCCCCCCGCCCAGCTCCCACATGGGGCTGCAGAGAGGCCCGGATGGAAATTTACAGTGTCGAGGAGGGAGCCTCTCGCCCAGGGTTCTGGCCGGACGTGGCGAGAGGACAATATTTCCCGTAGAAGGGAAATGCAGGAGCTCTTAACAAATCGATAGCTGCCTTCAGTCAATAAACCGTGGAGCTCGTCCCCCTTCTGGAGGGTGGGGGTTCCATGGGCAGCCTCCGCTGAGGAAGCAGGGGCTGTGGTGGGCACAGCGAGGGCGGCAGGGGCCCATGGCCGCTTTCTTCTCCGGGCCTGGGTGGGGGTCGGGGGCAGGATGCTCGGGTGTCAGGCCGAAGGTCCCCGACCTTCCCCAGCCTCAGCTTCCTCTCCGTCTGGTGGATCAAGGCACACTGGAGAGCTCGTGGGAAGCCAGGGAGACACGGGATTCTGGCCCGTTTGCAAACTGTAGAGTGCTGTGCAGGGCCACGCGCGTGTGCCCTCTGGCGGGCCGGTCCAGACCGAGGCTTCCTCCACCCCTTCCCTCGCCGGGACAGAGTGGTGGGCTGCCTGCCCAGCTGGCCTCGGGGGACGCCGCGCGGCCGGGACGTGGTGCTCAGGCTCTGCTTTCCATCTGGCGTGACTTGTCTCTCTCTGGAGGCTCCCACCTCCCGTGGTTCCCGCCCACGCCCCCTCCCCAGCACCACGGTGCCCGGGCAACGGTGGACTCAAGCCTGGGGATCGGCCCACGGCCCTGCTTGTACATCTGGGGCCACACACAGGGCACCCAGAGGCCCCGGAGGAACCAGGCGGGGGTCTGTGCACGCAGCACCGCCTTGCCCCAGTGGGCAGGGACCCCAGGATACCTGGCCCCCGAGGCCTAGGCGTTGAGGGGCTGAAACCCAGGCTGTGGAGCAGTGGAGGGCAGACAAGGGCAAGCTCCTTTGGGACGTTGGTAGGTCCGTACCGGCCCCCCCCCCCCCAGGGGTCTTGCAGGCCAGTGGCCGTCATTCTGTGGCACTCCTGGGGCCGTGAGCCATCGAGATGGCAGCTGTGCTGAGTTCTCTGCACTCCCCACCGAGGCCCCTGAAAGAGAGGCCTCTCTGTTCAGTGAAGCCGGCTGGCTCCCAGCAGGGTCCAGGGAGGGCTCCTCCCACTGGCAGGACTCAAGCCCCTGCCATCCACAGCCCAGACCTCACCCCCGTCATTAGGCGGGTGCAGAAACCAGCGCCCAGAGAGGGGAGGGAAGGGCTCAGGGTCACACAGCACGTTGGAGGCCGCACTTCTCAGCTCTATTTTATCCCCGTTTCACAGATAAGAAAACGGAGGCTCCCAAGCCCAGGCTGTGCCCTGGAGCAGCGAGAACCTCCTGGGGGCCTGCAGCGCCGCCAGCCAGGCCAGGCCAGGCCTGTGCCAAGAAGCCTCGGCGCCTGGAAACCGGAGAAGCCAGGCGGCTTGTCCGCTCGTTGCCCTGGAGATGCAAGGGGAGCTGCCTCCTTGTCTCAGTGCCAGGACCTCGCCGGCCCCTCTACAGCCGCCTCCAGCCAGACACGGCTCCGGTCATTAAATAGGGCGATTGTGGTGCCGGCTCCACGGACCCCCTCCTGGACCAGGCTGGTAAGAAACCATGGATCCTGCAGGCACGGCCCCAAGACCTGGGTGTCTGCTCTGCCGGCAAGGAGCGGGGCACTCAGGGCCTCCCTGAGCGTCCTCGCCCCCTGAGCTTGGCAGGAGCCTCTGTCCGTGCAGAGCCTGCGAGCTCCTGCCCAGACCCGAGTCCGGGAGGCAGGCCCCCGGGCAGCTCCCTGTCTGTGGCGGAAGCCGAGCGCACCCAAGGACGTCCTCCTGGCCAGGTTAGCTGTGCCCCGCTCCTGAAGACACGAAATCTGCAAGCTGGCAGAGCGCAGGGCAAGGCCAGGAGACCCCTTCAGCTTTGGGCCTCCGTCCAGTTAGCCCCGATAGCTGCGCCCTAATTCCCCCGAACACTGGGAAGTCCTCCGGCCGGCGTCACCGCCCCTTCCCGGCTCCGCCACCCCTCCAGACGCAGAGATGACTTTCCCGACCAACATGTGCAATAAAGGCAGCAAGGCCCATTTCTTTTTTCTATTTTGAATTCTGTTAACTGACAATTTAACCTAAAATCCTCTGTATTTCCAGCTTGTACAGCTGTAAATAGAGACTGACAGTTTATTTTCACGTCCCAGCTTGCGGGGGGCGGCGGGGGGTAACCCATTTGAAATAAATACTTGCGGGTCCCTGACAGACTCCAGACGGGCCGTCGATGCGGCTGGCAATCTCTGGGACCTGTCACACTCTGTGATCCGTCTTTTTGCAAACACAAACGCTGCTGATTTCTTATCAAATGTAAAACCGGCCCAGCTCTTTCTTAAATGGTTACCACGAGCATGAAATTGACATTGTGAATCACATGTGACACTGGCTTGTCTGCGCTGTAATTGATCGGTGCTTAGGACCAGGCGGGGGCTGCCCCAGCCCCCCGCCGGCCCGGCCGCACCCCGCCCCCCGCCCCCGCTCGCAGGCAGAGCCCCGGCCCCCGCGAGCGTCGTCAGTGGGAGAAAACTCTAAGAAAATGCCAGATTCGTGTTCGCCGTGGCCTCCCCCCTCCGTGATCCTCCGAGGTGTCAATTCCAATTTCCACGGCTTCATCATTACGCACATCAAACGGCTGTAATTGGCTGCTACAGAAATTTATCCTCCGAAAGGAGAGTGGGGGCAGCAGAGGAGGGAGCTTCGGAGGAGGACGGAAACGGTGGCGGTAATGAGATTTTGGAAGCCGTGGTGCCACCCCTGAGGTTGGCAGGGAGAGGAGGAGAGGCTGGCGAGCACGAGCTCCCCTTCGCGCTGGCTAACAAAACGCCGTTTGAAAACACGTCTGGCAGAGTGTGGGTGTCACACAACAGTCGCAAACACACAGCACCGTTCCAGGAACAGCCGGCCGTCTTTCACTGCCGCGTCGTCACGGTGACCGCGGGCCACACCCGCAGGCTCCCTCCCCGCCCCCCCACAGTTTGCGCAGCTGGAGGCGCCCTTCCCGTCCTGCCATCCAGACACTGGGGTGATGATGGCTGCTCTGCAGAAGGGGAAACCAAGGCCCAGAGAGGGGATGGGGTTTGCCCAGGGTCCCAAACCCAGAGCACTGGGCCTCCTCCGTTAGGGCTTTGCCTCCAAACACCCCTTGGGGCCCCTCTGCCGCGCCGTGACCCCCAACGGTGCATCGGCCTCCTGCCGGCCTCCCCCACCCCCGAGGCTGCCCACCCTTTGTCTGGCAGGGACGGCCCACGCCCGGCCTGCCCGTGAAATCGGAATTGGTTTTTCAGGCCATGGATTTTCTGGGGCCTCCTGGGGAGCGAGCCAGTCTGTGAAGAGACAGAGCAAAGGCCCCCGCAGGGCCCCCCCTCCAGGCTCTCTCCTGCCTGGCCGGCTGCTCAGAACTTGGCTGCCCCCTTCTCTGCCTCTCCCCAGCCCCCAGGACCTGCCAGCCTGGGCTCAGCCTAACCTGGCCCCGGGGACCAGGAGTCCCCACGGCTGAGCGGGGCCCACACTCCCCCCTCTGGGCCCACGCACGGTCCAGCAGCTCCCTGGGCCAGGGTATTTATGTGTCTGCTTTTCCATTTGGATTTTGTGACTGATGAAACAATGATACTGAGTTACAGGCGCAGCGATCGTGCCTTGTGGCAGGCGGGCGGTAGGCTTCCGGACCGGGGCTACGCCAGCCTCCTGCAGCCCGGCCCCTCCACAGGCCCTCCGCAGCTCTCACCACGCCAGGAAGCAGGAAGCACCGCCCATTTTCTGATGGGGAAACTGACACACCAGCCGTTTTCCGGTTGAGCCTGCGACCTAGATGTTCAGGCTAGCATCCATTCCACAGCACCACACACCTGCAGAGGCTGCCGGAAGCATCTCGGGAAATCCATATGTGGCACGACAGTCGGAAGCTGCTCAGGCCTCCTAAATGGGAAAAGCCTTGTTCCTCCTGGGTGCCTGGCTTAGTTTTCTTGCATGGGCGGTTCCTTGGGTACATTGCAATGGTGCGTGTTTTCCTTTTTGCCTTGGCCCCTAGGAAGCCCAGAGTCAAACCATCATCTGTTTTTAGCTGTATGGCACCATGGTACACACTGCTGAATCCTGACCTTCTGAATCCTGGCTTCTCTCCATATTTACTCAGCTGGGTGTTATTTTGTTCTATTTCAAATCCTTTGGGGAATGATGTGACTGAAGTTCAGAGAAGGGGGGTGGATCTGGTGTTGCTGGGCCTCTGTGGGGCCCACTTGCTAAATGCCATCCCTAGGGCTCTGTGCAGGGTCCATCGGGGGCTGGCACCAGGGTGGGTGCTTTGACAGGAGGGGTGCTTGGTGTTGCTGGTGATGGTGGGGGACCCACTCTGTGGCTTGATTCACGGCAGCTCCCAGGGGAACCACAGAGAAACTGTGGGGTGATTACGTCCAGGGTCAGCAAACAGGTTTCATTTATTTTGCCATTTTTGATGGAGAACAGCCTCCTGGAGCACTGTGTTAAGAAGGATTCTGTGGTCCTGTCTGTGAAGGAGTGACGTGCTCACTTAGTGCTGTCTGCCTGCCATTTGCCACCCGGGGTTGTTGGTCCTACTTCATTGAAGCTGGGCTCGCCGGCCACCACCTCTCCAGCCACTGTTCTTCCCTTCACTTGTTCAGCGAATGGTCCTTGGGCGCTGCCAGCAGGGCTCAGTGAGGCCTGCCCTCCAGTTCTGTCTGGGGAAGCCACCCCTGCAAGGTTCGGCAGCCAAGTCTACCGGGTTTCTGTTGCAGGCCCTGAAGGCTGGGCAGGTGAGGCCACCTGTGAGCAGGAGAGCATCCCCAGAGATGGGGACAGCCTGTGTCCTGAGAACACCAGGTGTGAGAGGCCACCGGAGCAGTGCGGGTGGGACAGAGCTGGGCTCTGGGGGGGCCCCTGGGAGGTCCACGGGGAAGAGGCATGGCATGGGGCGCCCCAGGGGGCTCGGGCCCCAAAAGGGATGGGCTGATGGGGGAGGATGAGCTGTCATGGGATCTGGGGCAAGTGAGTGGACCTCTCAGAGCCTCAGGCATGAATCCTGGGAACCACCAGGACCCCGGGCTCCTCCTCTGCTCCTGGAGAGCAGCTCAGAGCCTGTTCGGCAGCTCCCGGCCTCAGCATCCACGGGAAGGAGAAGGCCGCCTGGTCAGGCCCTGGCCCGGGGTGGGGGGGCCCTCTGTCAGGGCTGCCCCACGCCAGGGTGGCTCAGGTAGGCAGGACACGCATGTCCTTACCTTACCTGGGGCTGCTCAGACACCAGAGCCCCGGGAGATTTTCATACTCAAGCCAGAACAGAGGCGACGTAAACATGGACCAACCGAGGTACACACGGGCGAGCGAGCCTTTCCCCACCTGCTCAGCCTGGCGGAGGGAGGCTGCTAGGGTCTCCAACTCTTCCCAAAGTCCCTGCCCATCCCCAGAGACTCAGAATGCCAGGGTGAAGTGCAGGCCTCGGCAGAGCTGTGCCCGCCTGGCCTGAAGATGGCCCAGTCCTGGCTCCCGGCAGAGGTGGAGGCCAGCGAGGGGTGGGACCTGCCATGGCAAGCCCAGCGAGAGCGGTCTGGACGCCTCCGGGGCAGGCGAGGGGGGACGCGGGGCCGATGGGCGGCGGGCCCCGGGGCCGGGCACGTTCTGGAGCCGTCCTCTGGACGTGCCAGTCCTTGGGGGCCAGCCTCTCCCTGGCTACCTCCTCTTCCCTCCCCCACCCTCAGCAGTGTGGCTGAGACCACAGACCGGGGGCCAGCGGGCTCTGCAGCAAACGTCTCCTGCAGCCCCTCCCCTCCTTCCCAGGCTATGGGCCGGGCATGCAACCGACCCCGGCTTCCTGCCCCCCACCCCAGGCCTCTGTGCTGCCCCTCCTCCCGGTGGCTGCCTGGCGAGGCCCTGGGATGCCCAGACACTGTGCCCAGGGGTAGTGGGCTGCCTCACAGCCCAGACCTTGGGGTGGCGGGGTCCTCCGACCGGGCTGGCCAGGCCTCTCCTCGCCTCGCCGTGGAGCCAACCTGGGCCGGGCAAGGCCAGGCTGGCGTCTCTGAGTGAGTGGGGAAGGGAGGGGAAAAGCCAAAACTTTAAGGTATATGAACTGTGAAATTAAATTGAAATACTCAAGTAAGGAATCGCAGAACAGCATAAGCAAAGATGTTTACCAGGGCTTGAAGTTAAATACAGACATTTCATAAACCGAAACACAAAATGCAGTAAAGTTCTGCGGAATGTTAACTATAATTTACAGTGGAAAGAACGTTCCCGACTGCCGTAAACCCGCATGCATGGCGTCACCATCCGGTGCTGGGAAGCTGAGTTCCCCTGGCTGCACTGCTGGGCCTGGTGCAGGCGGGCTGGGCACCCACGGCCCGCCAAGGGGCTGCCGGGCCTGGGGACGCAAGGGGCGGTGGGTGCTCAGTGCACGCACGGCCAGCGCTCCCCTCCCGGGTGGAAGGTGTCACCGGCGGGTCCAGAGATGACCGTGGTTGCCAGGTTTGCCCTGCGCTTGGGCATTGCTGTAAAGCTCAGGCCAGGCAGACCTCAGGGGAGGAAATCTCTCCAAACAGAGAAGCAGGCAGTGAGTGGCCACCCAGGTGCTGACTGGTTCCTGGTCCCACCTGGTCTTGGTCCTGGGGCCCCACCCACCGATGGGGGCCAGGTGCAAGGCAGGCCTGGAGAGCTCCCACCCAGAGACGCCAGCCCCAGGCCAGGGGATGGGAGCCAAGGCACCCAGCTTCCTTTGTCTGCCCCCTCCTGCAGTCAGATTCCTTCACAGGAAGATAGTCATTTACACTGTAGTGAGAAAGAGCCCCTTTATTGTGCTCCCTCCCCAGTACAGTTGTGTTCTCTCTGGCTGTGGAGTCTTTGTTGACCCTGGAAAGCCACTGGCATAGAAAGGCTTGAAAGGGGCAGGGTGCGGCCCAGAGCCACACACCTGCTTCCAGTTGCGTTCTGATTGGAACTCACCTTCCGGGCCTCTGGGGAGAGCAGCTGAGCTCAGTCAGTTCTTGGCTGGGCGAATGTATCGAGAGCAGCAGCCCCACAGACCAGGATCACAGCCCGCATTTCAAGTGTGTGTGGGTGTGTAGGTGGGGATGCCTGTGTCTGTGGCTGTTTGTGTGACGTATCTGAACAGGGCCCGGGTGTGTCCATGTGTCTGTGTGAACGTAAGTACCCCTGTGTGTCGCTCGGGGGTGGCGGGGCTCAGTGTGTGCCCGGGGTGGCCGTGGCCCCTGCACGCCTGGACTGTGGGGTAGCCCTTGCCCAGGCAGGCAGCCCCGGAGGTTGTGGGCTGCAGGGGACACGCCCCCCGGCGCTCTGCACCCAGGGCTACTGAAGACGGACGGAGCGGCCTGGTACCACGCACTCCTGCAACCCCCTACCCCGGCCCCAGCCTGTCCAGGAGCCTGTGTGTGAGGGCTTCAAGCCATGTGGAATGCGGGGTGCAGGATCCCTATTCCCTGTGTTCAGCTCAGTGTGAAATGAGGCCCCCGCCCCTCCCCCCAGGCCGGCCTTGGCCAGGGATGTTGGACACAAAAGCTGAGCCTGGAGGGGCCAGATGGGCTGCCTTCACCTGGATGGATGGGTGGGTGGGCCGGGATGGTGGGGAGGGTCCCCAGTTGCCAGGAGCAGGCCCGGCACATGGCCCGAGGCTGGGCTGTCCTCCCAGGCCCAGATCCACCTGGATGCCCAGTGGGTGGGTTCAGAGGGGACGGCCAGTGGCCCCGTCCACAGGGGCCAGGCTGCGTGCTGCCCTCAGCGTCTCCTCCAGCCCCACCTCGGGGGAGGGGCACCGGCGGGCCCAGACCCCAGCCCAGGCTGCCCACCTCTGACCGGTGCCCCCTCCACTCCAAGCCCTCCCCCAGTGCCCACAGGTAGGCATCCATAAGCCTGTTTACCAAGCGTGTATTGTGTGCCCACTGCCTACCAGGCTCCGCACTGGGAGCTGGGACCCCAGCGCCAGATGTGGCCCTTGCCCTCTGGGGCCCCCATCTTGGGGGTGGGACAGGAGCGGCAGTCACGGCTGTGTGGCCAATCGATTTCTGGCCTCGTCAGCCAGGCCCTGGGGAGGGGCTGGGCCCAAGATGGGCCACCTGGGTCCCCAGGCCTCGGGGGGTCCCTGGGGCAGCCCTGTCAGGGTCCTTGGTGTCCCGGCCCAGGGCAGCTGCCCCTAGGGGCATCCTGCCTCCTGCCGTCCCTCCCGGGCTGTGCCCTCTGCCCGCCCACATTTGCCTGGTCACCCTTCCATGTGCAGGAGGCCGGTGGCATTTCTCCAGACTCCCAGCCTCCCTAATTTCTGTGCTGCCGCTACAGGGAGTATTTTCTTTAAAAACAGGATGGATGTGAGAAAAACAACAGTGCTCGAAAACCACACTTAATGGGGGGGTCGGGCTGGCTCGTTAGCACCGAATAATCCACTGAGCTGCAACCTCACGGCTGGGAAACAAAAATAAACAACCCACCCGGGGCGCGCAGGGGCCGGGGCCTTCCACGTTCAGCCCCCAGTGCCTGGGTCCCGGGTCTCAGGACAGCGGCAGGAGGGCTCCCGGCCAGCAGGGGCGCGGGCACCTCCATGGGGACTGCCTTCCTCTGCCACCCTTGCCGGGCACCTTCCCTGGGAAAGGTCACTTGGAGGTGGTGCTCCCGGCGGGAAGAGAAGGGGACAAACCTCCCAGCCCCTCCCAGGGACGAAACCTTTGTGGCAGCCGAAATCCTGCTCGGTAATTTAAGCTTGCTTCCCCCCGCTCCATCCTCAGTGAAGAAGAACAGCTGGCCTTGTCTCTTTTTCTAATAAATCCCATCCGACTGCACCGCCGGGGAGGGACCTGCCAGCTCAGCCGTCCGGCCCAAGGAGAAGGGCCAGATCTCCATCAGCCCTGGGCTCTGGAAATCGGACGGGGAGACCCAAGCGGCGACCCCTGCCCCGGGCAGCCCTCCACTCGCGCCGCCTTTGTATGAGCGGGTGGGGTGCGCCGTGCCGGCGGGAGGGCCGGGGTCTGGGGGGACGGCAGCCACTCATTTGTGCAGCCGAGTTCCAGGCGCATTGTGTACTGGGCCGAACTTTAGCTCACAATTTGGGATTAGAGCAAATCCGAGTATTTTTCTGCATGCCTGCCCGCTCCCGGGCACCCAGGGCCTGCTGGGTAACTGCCTATTATCCGCCGGTTCCACTCCAGTGCCCTCCCCAATAAAACTTTTCATATCCTTATAAACGAACTCGATTGCCGTGTTATAAACATTTACACTGTGCTAACAGATCATCTCCGCACATCAGAATTGGCTAAATTCCCTTTTCCAGATGAATATATTGAAGGAGATTAGAGATATGATAGCTTTTCAGATTGCTGAACCCGGAGAAATTAGCTTAGTGAGCGTTTACAGGGGCTAAATTGGAACCATTAAATACTGGATTAAATTGATGGCCCTTTCATTGTCTGTCCTTCGGTACTGCTGTAAAATCAATTAGCCGTCACCAGCCCATTCTCCATACAGGGACATTGCCGTCCTCCCTGGAAGCTGATGCAAAACCTCCCAGCGGTGGCGAGGGATGTGAAAACACACCTATTAGGTGGGACCCGGGCTGCCCTGGCCTCGCTGCACCCCCAGCCTCTGCCGGCTGCGCATCGAGGGTCTGCTGGCAGCTCCCCCCTCCCCGGAGGCGACGGGGACAGGTGAGGGGGGTGCCTGTGGGCATGGCTGGGCCCCCGTCAGAGAGGCCGAAGATGGCGCGAGTCTGCAGGGAAGCAGCAGTCTCGGAGGGTGCTGAGGGGCTGCCTGGAGGGCAGCTTCCAGGTCGTGGCCGAGCGTGTGAGTCTTGCCGTCACAAGCCGTGCTGGGAGCTTACTGAGCGACGGCCACGGATGAGTGGGGAGCCCACTGAACCCTCCCCACGGCCCTGGGGGGCAGGCGCTCTTCTTGTACCCATTTCACGGAGGAGGAAACTGAGGCTCAGCTGGTCTGGCAGCCGGCCCAATGTCCACAGCTGGCCCCAGGCGAGCACTGCAGCCTTGAGCCGCTGTCCTGGGCAAGAACCCTCGGGCCATGCCCAGGTCTGGAAGGAGGGTGGGGCCTACCTCACCCACCAAAGGTCAGGACTGAGTGACCCTCGGGGCAGAGAAGCAAGTCTGGGGATGAGTGGATGGTCCAAGCGAGCTCAGGAGGATGGGCCAAGGCGAGGGGCACCCTGGAGAATGGGGTGGGAGCAGGGAACACCCTTCTTGGGCCAGCACCCTCATCTGTCCCTGCAGAACTCAAATGATCAGCACAGGACCCTGGGTTGTACTGATGGGGAAACTAAGGCCCAGAGGCGGTGGGTCCGAGTCACACAGCAGGTGGCAGCCGGGTGGACAGTCAGCCTGGTTAGTAAACCTGGTTTGTGGTCAGTCCGATTTGACTCAACCAGCGCTGGGGGCCTGAAGGAACTTCTCCCAGACACACTCTGGACACTTTGTTGGTTTTTTTGGCCATGCTGCACAGCTTGCGGGATCTCAGCTCCCTGACCAGGGATTGAACCTGGGCCACGGCAGTGAAAGCCTGGCACCCTAATCACTAGGCCAGCAGGGAACTCCTCGGACACACATTTTAGATGCAGGAAGACAGGGTCGTGCATGGGAGACGGTGGGCAGAGGGCACTCGGGGTCTGGACTGGGGGTTGGGGCAGTGGGGCCGGAGACTGGGTGGCGCGCGGGATCTGGTGACGGCCGTCGCCCTGCGGTGTGCTCGGCTGGGAGCCCTCGTGCCCACTCCTGAGCTCAGCTCAGAAGTCACCTGCTCCGGGAAGGCTCCTCTGACCCCACCGCCCCCTCCATCAGGCCGGGCACCCCCCTACCCCCGCTCCCACGGGCTGTTGGGCTTCCCCATGTCACGGCGGTCATGACACTAGGTAGGAAATGCTGGCCTGCGAGGAGCCCACCCTCCCATCTGCTCCAGGGCCCGTGGGTCCAGCCCATCTTTGAAGAGTTGAGGGGGGAATGGGTCCAGGTGTGCCGATGGCCCGGCCACCAGGCAGGTCAGTGAGAACGTGAACAGGATGCAGCAGCCGGGGGAGCCCCGGGCCTTCCTTGGCCCAAGTGCAGGGGAGGGGAGGCCTGCCCTGGGAGCTGACTGGCGGCAGAACGGCCGCCCTCCCAGTGGCCGGAACACGCACGGGGGCTCGTGGCTGTGAGGAGGTGGCTCTGTCCCTTCTCAGGCAAGAGCCTTTCCTCAAACATTCTGGCGGCACCCACAGTCCGCAGAGCACTTCCCTCCCGTGAGCCTGGGCCGGCCGTCGGCCCCATCCCAGACAGGAAGCAGGAGAGACTGGGGTAGGCAAGCTCGCCCGGCCCGGCAGAGGGGAGCTGGGCTCCAATGAGGGACCCCGTGCCCCCGGCCCACTCGGCCTGAGCTGAGCCCTGGGGCGCACGGCCATCAGGACCCCACCCAGTGGCTCGCTGCTCCGTAGCACTTCCCCGTCCCCGCTCTGGCCCCGCAGGACGGAGGAGGCTGGCGGACCAGCCCTTCTGTGCAACTTTTCAGAGACCAGCCTGCAGCCAAGATGTGGACGATCCTGTGGATGGGCTGAGCCCCTCCAGGCTGGGCCGGGCCTTCGGCCGAGGTCTGTGTGTATGTGTGGAGACCATGGGGACCCAGACGGAAGGTGGAATGGGGTGGGCCTGTGGGGGCCTGGGAAGGACCCGCCCAGATGTCCACTCCTGGCCGAGGGGCCCTTAGCCGTCTCCTTCGGAGGGTGACGGAGACGAGCTGCTGGGCGGGGTGCTGAGCGGCCCGTCCTGGGAAGAGTGCAAGGCCCGCTGTGGGGGGAGGGCAGCGGGAAGAGCTGGGCCCGGAGCCTGGAGGTGTGAGGTGCCCTCCCTGGGGATGGGGTGCCCGGCGGCCCCGCACACAGTGCTGGGCACACACTGGCAGAGCCTCAGGGCTTGTGGCCCCCAGACCCCTGCCCGGGTCCCCGCAGCATCCCAGCACCGCTCTGTCCTCACCGTCCTGACGGCTGACCTCCGGCTGCTCTGAGAACTGGCCGCCCCCAGGCTGGTTGAGAGGCCCCTGTTCCAGCAGATTAGCCCCCCCTAAGAAAAACACACCGCGGGTTTCATCTGAGCCCAGCAGGTGGGCGGGAGGCCTCACAGCAGAGAAGCCCAGACGGGCGGGGAGGGGCTGCAGGGAGCACCGCACAGGTCAGGTGACGCCCGGGCAGGAGATGAGGGGTCTGAACCCCGGGGGGAAGTCCGGGTCAGAGACCCCCGTGCAGGGCAGAAACTTTGCACCCAGTGAGGACTGTGGGTGGGGCCAGTCTGGGATGGGTCCCCTGGGGTCTGCCCAACACCTTGGCTAACTCCCGGGTCTCCCTGCTACCCAGAGGCCCTGAAAGGACTCTTCATCCCATCTTACAGATGAGGAAACTGAGGCTGGGGAAGGGAGGGGCGCCCCTCTGGGACTGGGACCCCAGGCAGCCTGCACTTGCTCATCAGAACTGCAGACCCCTGGGCCACACCCTCATTTTTCACATGGGGGAACCGTGGCCCAGAGAGGGACAGGAGCCCGCCAAGGTCACACAGGATGCCGGCCTCCTGTCCCGGCCTGGGCCCCTCTGCTGGGGCGTGCAGCCCCTCCCCACACAAAGCCCATACCCAGGCCAGGAGGCAGCCCTCGGGGCTGGGTGGAGGCTAGGTGGATAAGGTTTCTGGCAGCTGGCGGGGGTGGGCACGGTAGGTCTGGTGCAGGGCGGGGAGGGGGGAGGGCCACAGAGGCAGGTGAGAACGGCGGCCACGGGAAGTTCTCACGGACAAATGGGGTGAACCGGCCGCCCCCGCTAGCCCCTGACAACTGATGTTAAAGTAGAGGGCAGTCTGGGCGCACATGGCCCTGCACAGGAAGGGGCTGGAGACCCCCCTGCTCGCCGGCTCTGTGCTCGGCGCTCCCGGCTCTATGCACGCTGGGTGGTGGGCCACGTCTCTGGGCCCCCCACCCTGAGCTTCCAGGCCGGGATTCTGGGGGTCCCTCCATTCACCCCCCAGGGGACACTCCAGGGATTGGCCGGCTGCCTGGGAGGAGGACCCAGAGCGGCTGTGTGGACTCTGCCACTGAGTCACTGGTAAGTGCCTCTGCCCCCTGGACCTCAGTTTCTCCCCCTGGACGGCCGGGGTCCCCCCCACTCCCCCTCCCCTCCCCCGCCCTCCCCTGCCGTCCCCCCGCCCATCCCGGGGGCTGCCAGGAGGAGAGTGAGCCAGGGCCCCGCCGGCAAAGATGAGACCACAAGGTGTGTTATGGTTGTCACGCTTGTCACAGGCAGAGTTTCACGCTCGGCCCCTGGGGACCATGAGGGCCTGTGGGGCAGGGGCCTCTCATCACCTGGGCCGCCGGCTCTCCGTTCGGGACAGTCTTCATCTGGCCGTGATGAATGGCTGCAGCTCCGCTTGGAAGGTCTGGGAGAGGAGCCAGAGAAGCTGGGCAGAGGCTCTAAGACGTGGAGGTGAAGGGGGCGCGGCGCCGGGAGGGCCACTGGTCCGTCTGTCCAGGCCGCTGTCCTCCGCCCTAGAACGAGAGCAGGAGGGGCTGGAGCACGGGGTGGGGGCATTTCTAAGCACACTTTCTGGAACGTTTGGACGCATGGGAGGGAATGCAGGCTGGGCCACCACGGACGGGCACCCGCGCGTGCCCTGAGGCTCCGGGCAGCCCCTGAGATGCGGCCGAGTCTGGGTGCAGCAGGGCTGTGGAGGCGAGACCAGAGGTCCATCTGTGCCCCTTCCTCCCCCTTCCAGTTAGAGGACACGAGCCAGGCCGGAGCGGCCTGCCCACCAGGGACGCATGCCCGGCCGTGTCGCGGGAGCTGCGCTGCCCACCTGCTCGGGGGGACCAGGCAGTGTGGGGTGGAGCGCCTGCCCCATGGCCGCCGTCCACTGCACTCTGCCGCTCTGGGTCCTGCGTCGCCATCGTGGGGCACGTCCTCGGGGTTAAAGCCGCTTGGCTGTCTGGCTTCGGGGAGAAGGAAGCAGGTTGGCGTCGAGATGTCCTCGAAAACGGGTGGTGTAAGAGTCAGCGATGGACGCGAAAGTTAGTAGGCAAAAGGGAGATGAGACACAGGAACCCACACTCTTCCATGTACCTCCCCGGAGAGACACTTACTAAACTTCCTGGACTCTCTTGTGTGTGTGGGGGGGGTAAATATGCGTAACATTTACCATCTTAACCCCTTCGCAGTGCCCAGTGCGGGGGCGTTAACAACGTTCACACTGTTCTTCGCAGTGCCCAGTGCGGGGGCGTTAACAACGTTCACACTGTTGCGCAGCGTCACCACAGAGTATTTCCATCGTCCCATTAAGCACTCACTGCCCTTCCCCTCCCCCAGCCCCGGGCCCCCACCCCCTACCTTCTGTCTCTGTGACCCTGACTCCCCCGGGGTCCTCACGTGAGTCGAATCGCAGCGTCTGTCCTTCTGCGTCTGGCTTATTTCACTGAGCAGCATGTCCTCAAAGTGCAGCCACATTGGAGCAGGTGTCAGTGCTTCATTCCTTTCTGGGCCTGAATCTACTGATTAATTACAAAGAGAAAACTAGTAACTTCACATGGGAGAAAGCCCATAGGCACCAGCAGGTGATCAAGTTGGCGTCACCCGGGACGGGACAAACATCCCAGGCTCTCCTGACCCGAGGCCCCGGGGAGACACGGCATCACTTTGGGGATGTCCCTACCCCGAACACACAGCCCGAACGTGCCCAGTCATGAGGAGACCCCACAAAGCCACACGGAGGAGCGTCTGACAAAGCAGCTGGCCGGCACTCTTGACAAAATGTCAGTGTCGCAAAAAAGACTGAGGCGCTGTCCCAGAACGACCGTGACGACGGTGACGTGACAGCTACGTGCAACGCAAGGTCGTGGGACAGGACATGGGCGTCAGCAGGACGACTGGTGACCCTTGGAAAAGGCTTGTATCAGGAACCGCATCTATACCCAGGACCCTGGCGGGAATCAACTGTTAGTCAGGAATTTTGCAAACCAGCTGTAAGTTATGCAGATTGGCCGCGGCGGGAGTATTTACACCACAGAGAGAGGCTAGCGGCGCAAAGCAGGACTTTCGGGGGGAGGGGGGACCTTACAAGCACACCACCGGTTCTGTAAGATGTGACATTAGGGGAAGCTGGGTGAGGATAACTGGAATCCTGTCCACGATTTTGCAGCATTTTTGCAAGTCCGAAATTACTTCAAAATAAAAAGTTTTCAAAAGTTCTAAAATCAGAGACTCAGCTCCTGGCAAACCAATCCCCTTCCTGTGTCCTTCAGAGGCACCAGTCGCCACCCAAGCCTGACACACTCTTTCCTCAGCCCCTGGGTGACCACACCCTCCTGGCCTCCTTCTTCTCCTCAGTCCCTTTCAGTCTTTTAAAAGAGGCTCTAATTTCTTTCTTTCATTCATCTAGTCATCCCTCCACCCACCCATCCATTCACCCATCCATCTGTCATCCACCTATCCATCCATGATCCACCCATCCACCTATACATCCTCCCCTCTATCCCTCCATCCAACCATTTACTGTTTTTCTTTTTGCTAAATTTATTAATGTATTTATTTTTGGCTGTGCTGGGTCTTTGTTGCTACACACGGGCTTTCTCTAGTTGTGGCGAGCGGGGGCTACTCTTGCTTGTGGCGCAGGGGCTTCTCATTTCGGTGGCTTCTCTTGTTGCAGAGCGTGGGCTCTAGGCACGTAGGCTTCAGTAGTTGAGGCACGTGGGCTCAGTAGTTGTGGCTCACGGGCTCTAGAGCACAGGCTCAGCAGTTGTGGCGCTCGGGCTTAGTTGCTCTGCGGCATGTGGGATCTTCCCGGACCAGGGCTCGAACCCGTGTCCCCTGCATTGGCAGGCAGATTCTTAACCACTGCACCACCAGGGAAGCCCCACCATTTACTATTTTTAGAGCAACTTAAATGCAGGGCACTGCTCTCGTTTATTTTTCAGTACTGAGCCAAAGAGACAAAGCCCCTGACCTCATGGAGTTCATACACCAATGGCGAGAAGAGCAAGCCAACAGGAAAAGAACTCTGTGAATTAAACACGAAGGAAGGGATGAGGTATCACGGGGGACGGGGGGTGGGAGGTATAAAGCTGGGAGCTGTGGGTGCACAGACGCTCTCCCCCCTCCCAGCACATCCCGGGGGCCGTGAGCTTACCCCCCTTCCCAGCTCCACCATGAGCTCCAAGCCTGCAACCGTCTCACCATTTGATCCAGGCACAGAGAAAGAGTCCAAGTGAGTTGGATGGTGTTTGATGGGGCCCCATGTGGGGTTGGACTCCAGCGTCCGACCCAGACAAGCCCTTGAAGCCGGGAATCCCCAGTTCACGGAGGCGCAGGGAGACAGGGACCCCTGGCCACCGGTGCTGGAAGCCGGGCCGGCCCTGGAAAGACCTTTGGCAACATGGGCTCAGCACCGTGGAAACGCTCGACATCTTTGACCAGTAATGCCACGTGTGGGAGGCTCTTCCAAGGAAATTACCCCAAATATGGGGAGAGCGTTAGGCCCAAAGATATTCACTGTAACGTTATTTTTAACGACCAAAAAAAAAAAAAAAATTGGAAGCAGCTGAAATGGCCAACCATCAGGGAGTAGTTTAGTAAATTATAGTCCACAGACTCGATGGAATACTAGGCAGTCATTAAAAGTGATCATTACAAAGGCTGAGCGGTGAAATGCAGGCGCGTCTGCAGTGTAACGCGGAAGGGAGAGCAGCGGATAGAACTGTGTGTGCATTAGGGGTGTAACATGTAAGAAACACGTGCAGCAGGAAAAAGCCTGGGGGGGACGGAGCGGCAGAGGACAGTGCGGTGAGCTGCGGAGGCGGAGAGCAGCTGCTCTTTCCTGTTTTCTGACTTTTCTATGAAGTATGATAGCTTTAGTAATTTAAGACACAGGCACACCTCGCTTTACTGCGCTTCACAGATACTGCATTTTCCACAGACTGAAGGTCTGTGGGGACCCGAGTCTATCGGCACCATTTTCCCAAGAGCGTCGGCTCGCTTCGTGTCTCTGTGTCACATTCTGGTAATTCTTGAAATATTTCAAACCCTCCGCCAGCCAAAAGATTACAACTCATTAAAGGCTCAGATGACGGTTATAGCATTTTTTAGCGATAATGTATTTTTCTTTAAGGTAGGTCCGTTGTTTTTTAGACATAAGGTTATTGCATACTTAATAGACTACAGTGTAGGGCAAACACAGCTCTTATCTGCACTGGGAAACCGAGAAGTTGGTGTGAGTGGCTTTACCGCGATACTCTCTTCTTTGCGGTGGTCTGGAGCCAAACCCGTGACATCTCCGACGTGTGTCTGTCCTTAATAAACAGAGTTATTGCAGGATGTCAGGATTGTGGTAAGTTTTGTTTTCTCTTTGTGCTTTTCTGGATTTTCAAAATGTTCTCCTGGGCTTCCCTGGTGGCGCAGTGGTTGAGAGTCCGCCTGCCGTTGCAGGGGACACGGGTTCGTGCCCCGGTCCGGGAGGATCCCACATGCCGCGGAGCGGCTGGGCCCGTGAGCCATGGCCGCTGAGCCTGCGCGTCCGGAGCCTGTGCTCCGCAACGGGAGAGGCCATGACAGTGGGAGGCCCGCGTACCACAAAAAAAAAAAAAGTTCTATGAAGAGGCTCGCTCTGGTCCTGTGATGGGAGGAGGTTGGGGAGGGCGGAGTGGGGGTGCCACCCCTTGTGGGATCATTGGCACAGGGACATCCTTCCTGCCCTCAGAAGGGCCATCCGGGTGGAGGACCAGGTGTGCCCACAGGGTCCTGAGGGGGGACTGGCCTCTCGGCGGGCATCACACGCTACCCTGAAGGAAGCACTGGGTGCCCTGGGGACGGGGGGACGCAGGGCACTGTGCTGTTATGGAGGGATGTCTACAAGGAGAACAGGGTGGTCAGAGGCTTGCGAGGTGCACTCTCGGGGAAGAGGGGAATCAACCGGAGGTCGTTCTGCACGCACTCTGCCCAGCCGTCACCTGCACCAACTCATTCATGTCTCAGAAACGGCCGTGAAGAACAAGCCTGTTTGTCAGAGGAGGAACTGGAGGCTTGAAGGCCTCAAGTAACCTGCCCAGAGTCATGAAGCTGGTAAGTGGGTGAGCGCCCCAGAAATGGCTCTCCTAGGATTGTGCAGTGTACAACTTACACCACTGTCCAGGGCCTGCATCAGGGTTCAGACCCAGGTCAACCCGAGTTCAGAGTCTGGGCTTTCCCACCTGGCCCCAGGCCCTGTGCCAGAAACACAACAATGAGAAGTTGTCCTACAGGCCTCAGGGAGCTCAGAAAGCAGGGAGAGAGGACGACACGGGAAAGAAACCGGAAAGGTGATGGAGACGATGATGGCGCTGCCGGTGATAAAGGCACTGATGGTCCTGGCGATGAAGGTGATGGTGCCGGCAGTGGCCATCATTCGTTCAGTGCTCTTCATGTACCAGGCACTGTGCTAAGTCTTTCAGATAAAGTATTTGGGAGGTCGGTACTAGCCTGCCTATTTGGTCTTTCAGCCCGTGAAGGGAAGGGCTGATATTTTCACCTAAGTCCACATGATTCCTGGGTCTGGGCTGGACAAAGGCCCGAAGGAGGCTGGGTGTAAGGGGCTAGGACGGAGGTCTATGCAGAGGGAGTCTAGCCCCTCCCCCTCCAGCAGAGGGAGGGGAAACATGATGGGCAGAGCTGATCCACATTGTTGTGGGGGGGGCCCGGATACGGCCCCTGCCTGGCGGGTTGATGCCAGGCCAGCAGTGAGGGGACCAACAGCCCTGGGGTGCAGATGCCTGGGGCTGAGCGGGGGGGGGCGTCAACCTGCTCGCGTTCCTGTTTTGCAGATGGAGGTTGAGCGCTGCGGAGGGGCAGGCGTATCCGCCATGGTTTTTATTTTCTGTATTTTACGACGCTTTGATGTCTCAGGGGCCCTGCTGGCCAGGAAGAAAGTGCCCCTTGCCCCAGGGTTAGCTGGTCTGAGAGGTAACAGATACTCCCGTGAGCGCGCCTATCGTACGGAACCAGCCAACACAGAGCCCACCCCTCCTCTCTCAGGCTCCCACGCTCCCAGGGCAATATTTCCCTGCCCTCAGTCACCCAGGCCCAGGAAGCAGACAGCTGGAGACCCCCTACAGCCCAGAGCCTGCCCCAATTCTTCAATCCATCCAACCATAAGCCAGTGCACTGCTGACCCCGCCTCACCCTTTCCATCCCCTGAAAACTGCAATAAAGGCTCTGGGCCCTGCTGCCCCCAGGTTCCTTCTGCCTCTGGACTGACCCGCTGCTGCCCCGTGTGGCCCTGCATGGCCTGCCCCCTCCTCTGGGGAACTGTGAGTGATGAACTCTTCTTTCAAGGCAGTGGTCTCCACGTCTGTCACCTTACATACCTGATTAGGATACATCATGGGTGCAAACCTCAACATGGCAGGGGGGGCCTTGGGCCGCGTGGCAGATGCAAGTTCAGACACAGGCTGTCTGGCTGGCCCGTCACGGAGCTGCTGAGGTGGGGTGAGCAGGGGTGAGCAGGGGCCACGGTTGTCCCGTGTGCTGGGTGGCCATGGGGCAGTGGGAGGGGACGCGCCTTCTGAATTCTGCTCATCGCCCGCTGCTGGGTGACTGGGGCGGGTCTCCACCTCTCTGTGGGTCTCCTCTGTGGACTGGAGACCTGGGCCTGGGAGCTGCCGGCCGGCCGGGAGGGTGCCGTCCGAGCCAGGCTGCAGGGGGCCGCTGAGCTGAGCGCCAGGTGGGCATGGGGCCGTCACCCCCCCATAGAGCCACCACCCTGCCCAGGACCCACTTGGCAGCCCCTGTAGGCAGCAGAGGGCAGACAGGGCCAAAAGCCGGGCTGGGGTGTGGGGGGAGGGCGGTAGCCGGCGGGGCCCCGGCCGCCTCACCCCTGTGCCTGCCGGTCAGCATCTGGCCCCGGCCCAGCTCCCCTTCCTCCGGGCCCGGTGCTCTCCGTCCACTGGGCCGCCTCCCCAGGGGTGCCAGGCCCCGAGTGCACGGCCACGGCCAGCCTGGCCGCGTCATTGAAGCCTCCCTCCCGTAATTGGCAATTTTGTCATATTTATTCACAACAGATCGGATCGCCAGGAGCTTGCTGCGGCTCTCCGGAGGCCCGCCGTGAAATCGGTTTGAAATGGTGTGTCAGGTTTTTCTCTCCCTGCTGAAGCGACCATCTGGCTGCCGGGCCGGGGCTGGGCTGATACACTGACCCGGGGAATCGCGGCTAAGCCGCTCCCGGGGGCCCACATGCCCGCGCGCCGCTCTGGCCTCCCCCATGGGCTCGGCTGCAGGGGGAGACCTGGGCGGGGCTGGGGGGCAGGAGGCGAGAGCCCCCGGGCACCACGCTGGCCATCCAGGCACTGCCAGGTTGGCACCTCTCCCACAGCCCTACCCCGGGTGGCCCGGATCTCAGCGGCTGAGCAGAATTAAAGGGTGAGTTTTTTTTTTTTTTTAATGATTTTAAAAACGTATTTATTTTTGACTGCGTTGGGTCTTTGTTGCTACGCACGGGCTTTCTCTAGTTGCGGCGAGCGGGGGCTACTCTTCATTGTGGTGCGCAGGCTTCTCACTGCGGTGGCTTCTCTTGTTGCGGAGCACGGGCTCTAGGCGCGCGGGCTCGGTAGTTGTGGCTCACGGGCTTAGCTGCTCTGCAGCATGTGGGATCTTCCCAAACCAGGGCTCCAACCTGTGTCCCCTGTACTGGCAGGCGGATTCTCAACCACTGCGCCACCAGGGCAGCCCCAAGGGTGAGTTCTCGATCGTGTGGCTGTTCTGTCTGGGTCGACGGGGGCTCCGGTCCTGGCGGTCCTCAGGCCCCTCCCACCACAGCGCGTGGCCCTGTGAGCGCCTGGTGTCACTCAGCTGGGGGGCGGGGGCAGCTCCCAGGAAGGCCCCAAACTGGACGTGATCAGGTGGCCCCACTGATGCCAGGAGGGCTGCAAAGTGTCATATCCAGGGGAAGAAATGGGCTGGGAGCCCGTGAAGCAGACACTCAATAAAGCAGGGGCACCAAAACCTTTTTATAAGAAATATTTTATTTCAAAAATCAAATGGGGGGCTTCCCTGGTGGTGCAGTGGTTGAGGGTCTGCCTGCCAATGCAGGGGACACGGGTTCAAGCCCTAGTCTGGGAAGATCCCACATGCCATGGAGCAACTAGGCCCGTGAGCCACAACTGCTGAGCCTGAGCATCTGCAGCCTGTGCTCCGCAACAAGAGAGGCCGCGACAGTGAGAGGCCCGCGCACCGCGATGAAGAGTGGCCCCCGCTCGCCGCAACTAGAGAAAGCCCTCGCACAGAAACGAAGACCCAACACAGCCAAAAATAAATAAATAAATTTAAACAAAAATCAAATGGGGCCGTGTCACACCTATTAGGATGAAGTATATATTTTTGATATAATAATATTATATATATTTCTACAGAAAATAGCAAACACTGGCAAGGATGTGGGGAAACTGGAATGCCTGCACCCTGTTGGTGGGAGTGCAGATTGGTAACACCATGGTGGAAAACAGTACAGAGCTTCCCCCCAAAACGAAGAACAGAACTGCCGTATGATCCAGCAATCCCACTTCTGGGTCTGCACCCAAAAGCATCGGAAGCAGGACACAAAGAGATACGCGTACCCCCACGTTCACAGCAGCCCAAAGGGTGGAAGCCACCCAAGTGTCCATCGACGGATGACGGATGAACACAGCGTGGTCCATCCACACGACGGAATATCACGCAGCCTTCGAAAGGGAGGAAACTCTGACCCCTGCTACAATGTGGAGGGACCTTGAGGACGTGATGCTCAGTGAAATAGGCCAGACACAGAAGGACAGATACTGGGAGTCCACTCCTATGGGGTCCCTGGAGGAGCTGGGGTCACAGAG
This sequence comes from Tursiops truncatus, assembly GCF_011762595.2. Taxonomy (NCBI): domain Eukaryota; kingdom Metazoa; phylum Chordata; class Mammalia; order Artiodactyla; family Delphinidae; genus Tursiops; species Tursiops truncatus. The sequence goes on from NC_047048.1 coordinate 822,883, forward strand.
GCAGAAAGTAGGGGGTGGGGCGAGGGGCTGGGGGAGGGGCAGGGGCATCCGTGCGGAACGGAGACAGTCTCAGTTTGGGAAAATGGAAAGTTCTGGAGACGGACGATGGTGACGGCTGTGCAGCGTGACCACACTGCGTATGTACCCGATGCCCCTGAACTGGACGTGAACATGGTTAAGAGGATAAATGCTACGTTCTGCACATTTTCCACAATAAGAAAATCAGGCGGCGCCGCCACCTACGGGGAGCCTGGCGTGTCCCGTGTGGCTTCTGGGCAGAGGGTGGGCCCGGCGCCCCTTTGGGCGCTGGTCCTGGGCTCTAGCTGCCCTGTTCCTCTGCCCGGGAATGGGGAGGGGATGGGCTGCCCACGGCCACGCCGGGGCCCTCGGGGCCACGCGGAGCCAGGGAGGCCGGACCGTGGGGCTGGAGCCGCACACCAGGCCAGGACTCGGGGGCTGGGACGGGCCAGAGCAGGGGTGGCCTGCTGGGGACACCAGCTTATTTTTAACGCTGACGCCACATCAGGAAAGCCAGTTAGGCAGTGGTGGTGAGAAATTGATTGGTTTTGGAGCAAAGACAGAAACCCAGAGCTCAGGAGGTTGTGGGAACGACGGGGGGAAGGTGTGGTTGGCCCTCCCGTCCCGTGTGTGTCTGTCTGTTGTCCCTTGGAGGAGCCGGGCGAGGGGGCGGGTCCGGGCGCCCCAGCCTGCCACCATGGCCACCTGCTGGGTCTGCAGGAGTGACACTGGCTGCACAGAGGCTGGGCTGGGGTCTGTGTTGGGCCCCCCACAGTGGGGGCATGGCTCCTCCCCTGGGAGGTTGGCCCGGGCCCCTCCAGCCCACACCTGCCCCACCGTCCTCTCCCACCTGGGCCAGAGTGGGGTCCAGGCCGGACTGCTGCCAGGTGGGCTCCCTGAGGCCTCCCTGCCCCTCATCCAGCCCCCACCCTCCCTGGGTTCCACCCACACCTGGGTTCTGGTCTCAGCATCTCTGCTCACTGGCCGGTGACACTGGGCAGCTAAAGGCCCCGTCCAGCCCTCAGTTCTTCCCTCTGTAAAAGGGGGTGGAGGGCGTTGCCCTTCCCTCCCACCCCTTCTGCATCAAGCTGGATGTCTGCTCTGAAGCCTCCAGGATGGACGGGGGCCCTGGGCACCCAGATCCAGGCTGTGGACAGCAGCGGGCTGCTGAGAGGCCCAGAGGGGCCGGCAGACTCGTCGAAGGTGCCCAGGGGGTTGGGGTCCTGCCTTCCAGCATCCTGGGCACCCCACGCCTCCCCCACCCGCTCCTGCCAGCAGCGTGCCCCCACCCCGTCGTCACTGTAGGCAAGGCTCTTACCCCGGCTGAGCCCAGATGTGCACCCTGGCCTCACTGAGGGGAGCTGGGCAGCCAAGGAGAGTCTCCGAGCCTCGGTCTCTGTGTCTGTAAATCGGGGACGTGGTCCAGTCTTGTCTGCCAGGGCCGACCTGCGGGCTGGGAGGCTGCCTACCGCTGGGCCCGAGCCTCAGGGGGCCTCCGCTGTTGCCTCAGCCCCATGGTGGGGGGACCATCGATCCTCGAGGTGGGGGGCCGTCCATGCAGGCGGGCGGCGCATCCCGCATCGACCCGCCGTACCGTGTGCTGGCCCCCCCTGTGCTGTGCTAACAAGCCCATCTCATGGCGCCTCGGGCCCTAATTGGCAAGACGGGCACGTGCGTGTCTGTCTGGGAGACCGGCGCCTGCGCCCGCCCCAGCTCGAGGCGGACAGCAGTGCTGGGACCCTGTGCCGGCGTCCTGACCCTATGGGCTGCCGGCCGAGGCCGCCTGGTTTCTAGAGGCAACACCCAGAGGAAGGTCGTCAGCAGGGATGTCAGCGGGGAGAAGGGGCTTGTTAGCGGGACCCCCGAGAGGTGCTGGGCCCACCCCACAAGCCCAGAGGCAGCCTGGAGCCGTCCCACAGTGCGGACAGGGAGGGAGGGAGAGGCAGGCACGTGGTGAGGGGACTCGGGACCCTGGCCCTGGAGGGTAAAGGAGGAGAGGGGTTACTTGGTACAAGGAAGGAAGATGGGGGCAGTCTGAGAACAGAATTGGGGTAAAACCTGTAGGTGCAAGAAAATGGCCACTTACCTTGTCGACTTTGGTGTCCTGCCCAGATGGCAATGGTCCCGCCTGCTGCCCCCGGGAGCTGCCGTGGACCTGGGCAAGCGAGGGATGGCCCGGAAGGTAGTGATCCGCCCGTCAGTGGGCGCGTGAAAGCTAGAGGCCTGAGAGGACGCCAGCTCTGCATGAGGCAGGAGGGCTCTCAGAGTGGACGCGATGGACCTCAGAAATGTCCCCTCGGGGTCTGCTCAGCTGAGCACAGTGCCACGGTGGGGGCAGAGAACCGTGTCCTCGTCCCCAGAGACCCTCTCTAGTGGGATGACCTGAAGCTGGAGGACCCGGCTGGGCGGCTCACTCTGCAGCAGACTCATCGCCTGCTCAGCCAGGGCGTCGCCTCATCCCAATGCCCCCAACACCCCAGAATCCAGCCGCCCCTCCCGTCGGGCAGCCGCCACCCCAGTGAACACAGGTGGGGGCATTGATGCCCCGAGGACGGCAGGACGGACTCTCCAAGGCCTCCGGCACAGCTGCTGCTGGCCGGTCCCCGCTGTTCCTACCCCGGGAGGCCCCAGATGCCTGCCTCACAGCCCACAGCCTGCCTGGGCCCAGGGTCCTCCGCACTCCTCTCTCTGGGTGACCTGGGACCTCCACCCAGAGGGAGGAGGGGCCAGCCACTCGCTGAGGCCTGATTGGGCTCCAGGGAGGCCCCGCCCCGGATGCTCTGGCGGCACCAGTCAAAGAGCCCATTGTCCATGGCTCTGCCTGCAGAGATGTCACGTTGGCAGGTGAGGCCGGCCGTGATGGGAACGCTCCCACCACGGAGACCCCCGAACACGCCCGTCTTATTTTGCTTCCAACAGACGTGTCCGGTGGTTCCTCTGCTCCCATGTTCTGGGTGAGGCCAGAGGGGAGCAGGGTGCCTGGTCCCCCTCCTGGGTGTGGGGGACCCAGGAAGGTGGTGGCAGAGCCTTGCTGCTGTCACCGGGGCACCCGGGCGGCCGCCAGCCCAGACAGGTGTGCCGCTGCCCCGCCCCCTCGGCCGCAGCCCATCCGTCAGCCCGCTAATCTTTCAGCATCCGCCGGCCTCTCGTGGGGTGTGATGGATGGGCTCCCGGCCTCGCCGACTGCTGCGAAATCACTCAGCGCCAGACAAGCCCTAAATCTGACGCACGGAGTGTTGAAAGGAGGAATGTCTGTTTTCATAACCTACCTCAGTTACAATAAATATTTAAAATGCACATTAACATCCTCTCGCCGTACAATCGGCCTCTGTGGCCCCGGCTGCGGGATTTAATTAGCTCCGGGCTTGCCCCGCCGGACGCGCTCGCCCGTGGACGGAAGGCCCCTGTTTTCTTAAACTCCTGGCCACTGCTGGGCTGACACAGAGCCTTTGTCTGGCCTGGCGTCCCCTGCTGGCCCCCAGCGCTGGGCTGGATGGGTCCCCGGGCCATGGGTGCCCATGGATGGGGGGGCGCGTCCCAGGGCGTCCTGGCTGCCCGGCCAGTGAACAGCCCTGACCAGGGCCCCCAGATGCTCGCTACCGGGTCCCAGAGGGGCAGGAAGACGACAACCCAGAAATGAAGGTAGAGCCTCAGCCCTCGTCCCGGATAGCTGTCCCAGGAGCCGTGCCCACCCCAGCGGATGGCCCGGAGCCAGGCTCACTTGCCTCCCTTCCGCCTTGGACCTCGGCTCCCGGGATGGCAGGACCCCCGTCCTCAGCAGGGGCCACATGGGCACCAAGCCCTGCTAAGGCCCTTGGGGATCATGTCCCCGACTTGCACGGACCCCTTGAGGTGGGGACGACGTCGCCCATTGTAGAGATGAGGAAACTGAGCTCAACGTAGAGAAGTGACTCCCGGGTCACCTGGATTTGTCGGAGCTCCAGCTCTCAGAGGAGCCCCGCCTGCTGGCCTGCTGGCCTCAGCCGCCCCTTCACTCACCCACGTGCTCCTTTCGCACCAGCGTGCGTCTTCCTCCCTCTCTCCCTCCCTTGGGCAGAATGGAGACGCGAAGGGGTTGAGGGATCAGGGTGGCGTGGAGGAAAGCCCGGCATTCTTCCTGGAGGCAGTGGCTGCAGTGAGTCCCTGCTCGACCAGCCCTCTGTCCCGTGGCTCCCCAGGAGGCCTCGCCACCACCCAAGCCTCGTTCAGCCTCCGGGACGTGCAGGAGAGAATATATTTCTGTTGCTTCCAGTCACCCCGCTTGTGGGGCTTTGTTCAAGCCGTCAGGCTCCCGGCTGTTGGTCCCAGTCCTGCCTCTTCTCTCTCCTCCCCCGTTCGCCCCGCGGCATCCTGGGGTTGTGGAGTCCGAGCTCTCCCGGGGATGGCCAGCACCTCTGGCTGGGCCTGGGGCTCAGCCCAGCCTCCCGGGCCTTTCAGCTTCGGGATTGTAAACCAGGGAGAGGAGGCTGGGGGATGGGGAACGTGCGTCCCCACCCAGAGCCCCAGGCTGCGCCCCCACTGCCTGGCTTTTCCGGATGACGGCTGGGATTCAGGTAGGGACAACGGCCCGAGGATGTGAGGCTGGAGCGCGGGCCCAGAGAGGCTCCCCAGCTGGCCGGTGGTAGGTGCTGCCCCCAGTCCAGGGCCCGAGGGCCTGCCCGGCACTTAGGGGGCCGCCCCCTGCTCCCGAACCCTCCCTCTGCCTGTCCCGACGGATGAAATCACACCCTCCACCCCCTTGATGTTCCCTAGGTGCCGTCCTCAGGCAGTGGGACAGGTCCAGCTGTGAGGCTGGACAGGCAGGCCTGGGCTCGAGTCCAGACACAGCCCCTGCAGGCTGTGCTTTCGGGCAGGTCTGTAACTTACCTGGATTCCACTTCCTTCCTTTTCTGGAGTGGGAGGGCTCATGGAGAGGCTCACGGCCCCTGCGCCGAGAGCACTCTGCAACAAGCCACACCAGAACCTAGTGGCTCAAAACCACGTTGCTTTGCTTACAAATCTGCACCTTCGCCCGATCGGCGGGTCTCTTCTCTACCTGGGGTCTTGTCAGCTAGACACACTTGCCAGCTCCCATCTCATGGTCAGTGAGACTGACAGCCTCCCCTGTGGCCTGGGCCTCCCCACAGCACGGAGGCTGGGAGCCAGGGCTGGGGCTGGAGAGTGGCGGGTGGAAGCTGCAACCCTTTCTCCACTCAATCTGGACACCACAGAGCTGCCCTTCTGCCATGCACTGTTTCCTGGGAGCGAGGTGCTAAGCCTGGCCCACCTTCCAGGGTAGGGAAAGCAGACCCCTTCTCTTGCTAGGGGAGAGGAAAATTCTAGAAGAGCGTGTAGGATGGGAGATACTGTCGCGGCCATCCTTGGAAAGCGCTCCCAGTCACCTGAGTCATCGGCGGCCACTTAAGGCCCAGAGGGTAAGGCCTGACCCTGACCTTTGCCCCTGATGCTGATGTACCAGCATCCCCTCTCTGCCCTGGGGGCCCTGCCCTCCTCCAGGCCCTCCACCCCACCCTCCCTCCTGCCACAGGGACTTTGCACATGTGTCTACCTCTGTCTCTTCTCTTAGTTCACACCCACTCTTCTTTGGGGCCCAGCCCAAGGTCACCACCTCAGGGAAGCCCTCCCTGATCTCTCTGCCCTGACCCATCCCTTTCATCACCTTTTCTCTAGGCCCCCAGGCTCCTCCCTCAGAGCGCAGGGTCAGTCTGCAGTTCTGCCTCATATATAAATATCGTTATTTAGCAAACGTCTGTCTCTACAACTCCCTGCTCCTCCCCACAGACCGTAGGCTCTAGTCCTTAGCATGGATCCTGGCATTCAGTAGGTGCTCAATAAACAGCTGTTAAATGAAGAGAGAACAGAAGGCACTTGTATGAGTCAGAGTCCACCAGAGAAAGTGTAGGTTAACCTGTATATAACATAGGTAGGTACATAGGTAGGTAGATAGATAGATGGATGGATGGATGGATAGATGGATGGTAGATAGATAGATGGATGGATGGATAGATGGATGGTAGATAGATAGATGGATGGATGGATGTTGCAAGGTCGGCCGATGAGGTGGGTGCCGGCAGACAAGTCGGCAGCCTGTAGGGCAGGCCTCTTGGAGGGCAGCTGGAACTCTCGGGCACAGGCTGAAGCTGCCGTCCAGGGGTGAAATTTCTTCTTCCTCAGGAAACCTCGGTTCTGCACTAAAGCCTTTAACTGATGAGATCCGGCCCACCAGATGATCCAGGATAGCCTCCTGGACTTAAAGGCGGCTGACTGCACATGACGGCCACACCTGTGCACGCTGGCCACGTCTACCAAGTGCCTCCCAGCAGCGCCTCCCAGAGAGCCTTTGGATCTCGGGGACACAGAGACCTGGCCACCCCGCCACGTAGCAGGGTCTCACCCCCTTCCTCCTCGACGCCTCCCACCTGGGATGGGTGCCGAGCGAGCCCACAGAGGGTGCTGAGTGCCCGGGCCTCGCGGGGCAGATTCCCCTTGGCGGGGGGCGGGGAGCACACTCAGCCTCGGAGGGTTTGGGGGTCCTGCTGAGACGCTCCATCCAGCAGGAGAGACGGGCCTGTGAACAAGCTGGACCAAGGGCCCCACGGAGCATGGGACCAGGTCTGTCTGGAGGTGGATACGCGTGTGCGTGCGTAGATGTGTGTGTGCGCACATGCATGTGTGCATGTGTCTGTACACGTGTGTGTGTGCAGCCTCGGGCAGAGCATTCTAGAAGCAGGGCAGGAGCTGCCTGCCTCATCCAACCCGGCCTTGGGAGGCGCAAGCCCCCCTGCGGCCATCCCTCACGGCTCGAAGCTCTCAGGAGCCAGCCCAGGTTCAAGGGCAGTGGGTACAGAACCCCCGCCATGAGCAACAGGAAAACAATGGGGCATGTTTTAACTTGAGGGCATGTTTTAACACCACCATAGCTGACGTGGTTGGATAGACTTCCCAGAAAAATCACTCTCGCTGGGAGCCGGGTGCGGAGGTCAGAGGCTGGGAGGCCTGTTAGCTTTGCTCCCCTGAGCAGATCAAAACAGCCTCTGCAGAGTAGCAAAGGGTGGGCTGGGGGAGAGGAGAGGCACCCCAGGGCCAAGGGCAGGGCCAGGGGGCCGGACAAGGACTCACGGTCAGTGAGCAGGCGTCCTTTGGGCCAGGGAAGGCCAGAGGGCTTCCTGGAGCAGGGGGCAACCGACAGGGGCTGAGAGGCCTGCTCTGCCCCCGAGGAGATCTGGACAGACCCTTTGGCGTGTCTGGACCAGTCCCCTGCTCTTCTGACCCCCAGCCGGCCTGCCCACGGATGGCCGAGGTCCTGGGGCATGTGTGTGGCGGAGACCCCGCCAGCGGGCGTTCCTCACGCACCGGAGCCGCTCTGGCTCCCACCCGCTTGCTCCTGTCTATGACGCGGAGGGTAAGTGTTTAATTAGTCGCCTAATTGCCTGGGTAATTGGGAGACGTACTCAGCTCTCCAAGTAATCAGTCGGAATAGGCCTGGAAAATATCTGGCCCAATATTCATTAGTGTGGTTCAATCGTTACACAGTTCCCGTGTTTGGTTCATGACGAGGCCCAGCAAACAGCTGCGCGCCCTGCAGCCACCCGCCAGCCCTGCTGGGGCAGGTCGTCCCGTGCACACCCTGGACCTCGCACCCCCGGCGTCCTCCCCCCCCACCCCCCACCCCCAGGGAGCCTGGCAGCCGGGGTGCAGGGAGGGCTCAGTGCACTGGCCCAGCAAGGGGGTCCAGTCCCCAGTGGCGGTGGGCCGGGGGGTAGGGGCTCTGGCCCATCACTGGTACCACCCGCACGCACAGTCCTTTATAGTTCACAAAGCAGGTGCCCAACCACAGGTCTCTGAATCTGCACAGCCCCGCAAGGTCCATAAATGTGCCCATTGTACAGACAGAGAAGCTGAGGCCAGAGGGACCAAGCAGCCTGAAGTGGAGTCAGGTCTCCCCACTGGATCAGCAGCACCCCCGGAGCTGGGCACAGCCCAGGCAGGACAGCCCATCTGCTCCCTGTCCCCGGATCCCGCCGCCCACCGGGAGGTTTGGTCCTCCGTGGAGGAAGCTCCTGGCAGCAGAGGAATGTCAGTGGGAGCGCTGGGCCCCCAGAGGGGAAGGCAGAGTCCTCGCCTGATGTCTGCTGCGGGGAGCGAACGGCCACCTGCTGCCCCAGTGCTGGCCACTCACATCCTCTACGCCTGACCCCTGGTTGCCCTCCGTGCACCAGGCTCTGCGCTCGGCTGTGGTGGGCACAGCAGTGACCAGACGGGACCTGACTCTTGCATCCTCACCGACTTCTCAGGGCACCTGGAGGGAGGGGAAGGTGCTGTAAGGGTCTTTATGGGGGAGGTGGAACCAGGCCGGGGCTGGGGCGCTCCCCGCATACTCGAGCCGGGGCCTGAAGGAGGGGGCAGAGGCAAGTGGGGGGGAGGAGAGGGAAAAGCATTCCCGGTGGCTGGAACAGCAAATGCAAGGTCCCTGAGGCAGGGGGGAAGGCAGAAGGCCCTGGAGCTGCAGGTAGTGGGCGGGGAGGTGGGTGATGTCGGGAGGTGGGTGATGTCGGGAGGTGGGGCTAGGTCTGGGGTCTTGCTCTGGGAGCCGTGGGGGCCCTTGAGGAGGATTAAGGGGGCATTGAATGATGCTGTCTGGTTGGCATTTTTAAAAGACCCTCTGTAAGGAGGATGGGTGGGGGACCCAAGGGGAGGCCGAGAGACCAGTGCAGGGGGCCAGGTGAGCTCCGGACTCAGGCCCAGGCCCCAACCTTCTATGCCTGCTCTGGGCCCAGGAGCGGGGCCCATCCTGCTCTGGAGGCCACGGCCCTCCCTCCAGCTCTCACCAGCGCTGGCCCAGCCCAGCAGGGCTCCGGCGTGCTTCCTCCCTCAGTCAGGCCCACACCTTCCAGAGCAGCCTCCCTGCTGAATCGCCTGCCCCAGTGTTGCCCCAGCCCTCGGCGGCGACAGGCCACACTCGCTGGTCTTGCCTGAGTCCTACTGTGGTCGTGGGGATTTGTTCACACACTGAAAGCCCTTAAAGTGCAGATGCGTTACCTCGTGGACGGCACACAGAAAGAGCTGAACCAGAATCGGAAACCCTGGCTTGGGTCCCAGCCTCACTGTGTGACCCTGGGCAAGCCACTCGCCCTCTCTGAGCTTCGTTTCTCATCTGGGAAATGGGGGAGAAAATAATACCCACTGATGGGATTATTGTGGGAACATGAACAGAGACATGGGGTACCTGGAAGAAAGTAATTTGGGGGATGGTAGTGTGAACAGCCACTGTAGGCGGTGTCCCCAGCTGCTGCCTGGGCTGGCGCTGGTCTTCACAAATGTCACCTCATTTGGTTTAATCCTCCCACCCATTTTTTAAAACAGAGGGAAAGTTCATACAACATAAAATTAGTCACTGACCATTTTAAAGTGAACAATTCAGTGGTATTTAGTAAGTTTACAATGTTGTCCAAACACCACCTGTATCTAATACCCAAACCTTTTTATTGTCCCCGAAGGAGACCCCAAATCCATTAACAGTCGCTCCCTAGCCCCCCTCCCCCCGCGTCCGCCAACCACCAATTCTGTACGGATTTGCCTCTGCTGGACATCTCTCACGAATGGAATCATATACTATGTGTCCTTTTGTGTCGGGCTTATGTCACTCGGCATCACGCCCTCGAGGTTTGTCCACGCTGTAGCAGGTGTCAGAGCTTCACTCCTTCTGTGGCTGAATTATATTCCACTGTGTGGGTATCAGCCATCTTTGGCAGCAGGTATAATTATGGTCATTCTACAGATGTAGAAACTGAGCATCAGAAAGGTTTCTCTCGTCTTCGGAGCTTACAGCGTCAGGATGTGAGATATCGGAAGGGGTGTAGTTACTGTATCCAGTGCTTTTCATCCCTTGTGTGGACTCACGTTGGTCTGTTGTTATTTTCCTTCTGCTGGAAGGACTTCCTTTAACACTCCTGGTAGTACAGGTCTGCTGGGGGTGAGTTCTTGCAGCTTTTGTTTGTCTGAAAAACATCTTTATTTCACCTCCAGTTTTGAAAGAATTTTTGCCGGGTATAGAATTCTAGATTGATGGCGTTTTAGGTCCTGTAAAGACATTGCTCCACTGTCTTCTTGCTTTATTATTTCCATGAGATATCTGCTGTCACGCTTATCTTTATTCCTCTGTACACATGTCTTTTTTTCTCTGCTTTTAAGATTTTATCACAGAGCTTAACGAGCTTTTGAGCAATTTGATTGATGTGTTTGTTGTAGTTTTCTTCATGTTTCTTAGACTTGGAGTATGTTGAGCTTTTATCTATGAGTTTATCGTTTTCATCAAATTTGGTAAATTTTCAGCCAAAGTTCTGCAAATATATTTGTTTCCCCATTTTCCTTCAGCAACTCCAACTACACAAATATTAGGCCACCGGAAGTTGTCTTTCAGACACAGCTGAAGATCTTTTTCATTAAAGAACATTTTTTGTCCTTTCTATGTTCATTCTGCATAATTTCTCTTACTATGCCTTCCAGTTTATCAATCTTTTCTTCTACCATGTCTAATCTGCTATTAATACCATCTAGTGTCTTTTTTTATCTGAGTCATTGCTGTTTTCAACTCCAAAAGTTCAATTCGGGCCTTTTTTTTTCATATCTTCCATGTCTTTTCAAACACATAAAGTAGTTATGATAACTGATTAAATGCCCTTGTCTGTTCACTCTAACATCTGTGTCAGTGCTGGGTCAGTTTTAATTAATTCTCATTGTGGGCCATGTTGTTCTGCTTCTTTTAATGCCTGATAATCTTTGATTAGATGCCAGACATTGTGAATTTTGCCTTGCTGTTTGCTGGATGTTTTTGTAATCCTGTAAATATATCAATACCTGAGCCATGTTTTGGGGATGCAGTTAAGTTATTGGGAAACTGATCCTTCCCAGTCTTGTTTTATTGTTGGTTTTGTGCAGCTCTCAACTTAGTGCTAATTATTCCCCGCTACAAGGCAAGACCTACCTGAATATTCTTCCCAAGGCCCTGTGAATGACGAGTTCTTCCAACATGAGTCTGCTGGTAGGAAAAGACATTTTCCCACCCTGTACAAGCATGGGACATTGTCCTCTTATCCTGGGATGATTCTTTCCCAGGGCATGGATAATTTCCCTACCTTCATGCAGCACTCAGTTCAGAGTCCTTACTCTCTCTCCTTTTGGGTGCACCGTCCTGCAAATTCCCATTTGATATGCCCAGATTCTTGGCTCTTTCTCAGGTAGTTTGCCAGGTTACGTCCGGCTTCTTCCTTTCTGCCTCATGGTATGAAAAGTCTCCCAATGGCAGGTCACCTCATTTCTCCCCCATCTTTCAGAAATGTCTGTCTTTCACTGCCTGATGTCCAGCACCTTAAAAATCATTCTTTCTTATATTTTGTCTGTTTTCTTTAAAATAGTTGTTCCAGATGGGAAGATAAATCTAGTCCTGTTGCTTTATCTTGGGTGGAAGTGGGAATCCTCAGACAGTTCCCGTCGCAGGAAAATCAGAGCCCAGACGTGGGTCCTGGGGATGACATTTGAACCCTGGATCGAGCCAGGCCTGAAGTTAGCGATCTATCCCAGACAGTTCAGCTCAAAGAGGCAACAAATTCCCTCTTCTCTTTAAGCTGGTCAAGCTGGCTTTCAGCCCCTTGCTACTGCCAGGTTCCTATCCAACCATTGCAGCACGAGGCAGCTCCCTGGAGGTGAGACATGCAGCTATAGGAGAGAGTGGGAGTGAGTGCAAGGCTGGGCCGGGCTGGGACAGGTGCAGGGGCACAGCGTGAGTTCTGTGCTTCTGAAAACCCATCCTGACCAGGTGAGGAGAGTGGATGGGTCCCATGTTTCCCACTCGCAATCCTCCAAAGTTTTCTCGAAACACTTGGGATAAAGCCCAGGGTCCTCAGTCTGAACTGACATGGCCAGGCCTCTGTTGCCCCCTCTCTTGCCTCAGTGCCCCTGCCCCAGCCCTGCAGGCTGCCAGCCCACGCCCACCCCAAGGCCTTTGCACCGACTGTGCCATCTGCCAGGGTCATGCCCTTAGGCATCTGTGTGCTCCACAGCCGTGCCCTAGATCCCCGCACAGGTCTGGGCACACAGCGAGGCAGCGCCCTTCCCCTCCTGGGGACCTTATGCCGAGGAGGGAACAAAAGGGGGGGTGGGCCCCTCAGAGACTCCTGTGACCCCAGAACTTCCTAGAACAGGCCCACCTCCGTGGGGCAGGGCCGGAGAGGCCTGGTCCCAGACCTCCAAACTGCCCTCCCAGCAGAACATCCCCATCCAGCAGAGAGGATGGGGCGGGGGGAGTGAGGAAGGGAAAATAATTACTCCTCAGCCTCTAACCCTTTCCGGCAAGTGACTCGATAATAAATAATCCCCACGTCCCTCCAGCGCGGTCCATCAGCAAGGCCTCCTGATTACTTTAGGTCACTTTGAAACCGCTTCCAGTCCCACTTTCAAATAAATAAAAAATTAACATGGGACCGGAGCAGAGACCCAGACGCAGGGGTCCCAGCCCCCTCTCTGAGGTGTGCCTGAGCCGGGGTGGGCGGTGCCCCCGGGGAGCCCCATGCACACCCCCGAGGTGGGGCTCGAGGCTGGCAGTCAGGGGAAGAACTGGCTGCCCGGCCCCCCTCCAACCCCGGGCCAAGGACCCACCTGTCACACGTAGGGTCTCAGCTGGGAGGCGCCCACCCTGCAGGCCATTGCCGGGGCCCTTCTGTGCTCCTAGGGCACCGTGGTCTCAGGTCAGGCCCCGGACCCAGCGCCCAGCAGACGTGCTAGCCACAGCCCCTTTCCTCCCCGCCCCACTTGGCCGAGCCTCTCCACCCAGGGCTCCGTGTGCCCTCCATAAATAAGCCTGGGGGTTGACGAGCTGAGCCCTAAATGCCCCTGAAGCTCTGGCATTGAGCCCCCGCCCACGGGGGCCCCTGACTTTCTCTCTTTGCTGGCTGGGGACCCCACTGCCTGTGTCTGGGCCGTGGCCAGGCCTCGGCTGCACCTCTGAGCACCCCCATGGATGGAGGAGTCTCCGGGGCAGCCCGGCCCCTCCCAGCCCTGGATCGCCCGGTGGGTGGGCAGGGGCCTCCTCTGATAGTGGCCAGGTGGTGGACAGAGAGGCAGAGACGAGGCCCGTCCCCGCCTGCCCCAGCTGGCTCTGCCCAGGGCACATTCCCCCAGTCTCACAGCGCCCTGAGCTGAGGGCCGGAGGGAGCCCCCGCCCAGACCCTGCCCGCTGGATGTGGGGGAAGGGCCCCCGCCCCGCTGTCCCTGGCCTCCTGGAGCTGCAAGCCAGCTGCAGGGTGGGAACAGAGCTCGCCTCCGCCTGCAGGTCGGGACAGTGAGGGGCCGTAGGGGTGGCCCAGACGCGGGGCTGGCGAACAGGGGCCGCGCAGGAGTGAGACGGCTGGGGGCACGTGGGGCCCCTCGGCCAGACCCTCCGTGGGAGGATTAATTAAACACATCTCCCTCTGCCGCCACCGAGCGATTTCTGCTGACCTCACCAGGCCGATTAATATTTAATTAGCCTTTAGGAGGAAAGGAAAGCACTTATTAACCTGCTACGTCAATCTGTCAGCGCCGGGGCTGGGTCTCCAATGGACTGCTTGGCAGGGAAGGGGGAGAATAATGACCAGGCGGGCTGCGCTGAGATCTGAGGGCTGGGCTTAGGCCTCAGGGCCTGAGTGGGGTGGGCAGGGGCAGGGGCAAATGGCGCCCGTCATCGGGCCGGGCGTCCTCTGAGCACCCACTCACAGGCCTGGTTCCAGCTCAGGGTCCCAGCCGCTCTGGCCCCAGTGCCTGAGGCTGACTTGTGGGGGAAGGAGCGTCAGGGGCCAGGATTGGGGGGGCTCCATGCTGAGGCCCCGGGAGTGGCGGGGACTGCTCCAGGCAGGGCCCTGCTGCCACAGGAGGTGATGCCTGATCTGGACAACCAGACCCGGTAGCCGCCTCCCAGCTCAGCGTTACCCTCGGCGGGGCCGGGGACAGGCTACGAAAGCCAGAAGAGTGAGCTTCGTGTGAACTCTGCTGATCTTCCAATTCTAGGATAACAGACAGACTCCACGTTCCAAAAGCCGGGCTGGAGCGAGTGGCCCACGCCAGCGCCTGTGGCCCCAGCACATAGTAGGTCCTCAGCAGACTCTGGACGGATGGACACACGGAAGTGTGTGGAGCGGAGCCGGAGGTGGCAGACTCAGGAGGACAGGCCCGGCCACCACTGCTGCAGGGGCCTAGGCACCTGGCCCCACCCACTGCGGCTGCTGAACCCTGGCCACACCCCTACCCTCATGGTCCCTCCCACAAAGCCCCTGGACGTTGGCACGTGCTGTGTGTGCACCGAAAAGGGACTTCGGCTCTCAGCAAGCTCTGGGAAGGCCATCAGGGCCTGTGGGGCTGGAGGAGGGGGAGCCCTGAGACCCCTGGAGGGTGTCCCCATGCAGACATTGCCCAGATGGGGGCTACGATCAGGGTGGGGGGGGACACCTAGGATGGGCTGCCATGGGGGGACTGCCCAGTGCCCCTCTCTGCCAGCCAAGCCCCCAGGCCCCTCCTGAGCCCAGAGCCAGGCACATGGATGACTCTGCCAGGAACTCTCTCCCCGATGCTGGCAGGTGGTGATGAAATTTTTAAATAAGACCAAAAAAATTAAAACTCCCCCGAGTTTTATTAACTAGCTAGGTAATTATAAGCTGGCTTAATTAAAATCTACCCTCAGAAAGCACTGCTGGGCGGCCTGACAGGGAAGGAAGATGGGGGCGTGGCTTCCTCGTGACAAGACTCGGTTTCCCCAGGCGTAAAGTAGGGAGGATACTAACCCCTGACCCAGAAGGGCTGTTGGGAGCATTGAATGCAGAGAGTTCACCTGCTTAGAGAGACCAAGGCCCCGCCCAGACGGCACAGCAGTAACTAGCAGGGCTGAACTTGACCCTGAGGAAGACAGGGGCTTCCCTTCCAGGCCTGACCCACGCAGGGGTGGGTGCAGAGGGTCCCGGAGACCCTCACAGAGAATGCAACAAGCATGCCGACGTGGTCAGCATGGGGACCTGGGGGCCAGCAGGATCTTGCAGCCCAGGCTCATCCTCCCTCTGAGAAGGTGATGGCGGAGACAGGCCTTGTAGGACGAGTGGGGCTCACTTGCTGAAGAGCAGCCGG
The DNA here is from genome assembly GCF_011762595.2 of Tursiops truncatus. Taxonomy (NCBI): domain Eukaryota; kingdom Metazoa; phylum Chordata; class Mammalia; order Artiodactyla; family Delphinidae; genus Tursiops; species Tursiops truncatus. Next base: position 838,048 of record NC_047048.1, read on the forward strand.
CCTGGGGGGCACAGCCGGTGGAGGGCGCGGCACAGGCAGGGCCCGGAGGTGTGGGTGGCCCGGAGGTTCAGGGAGGCTGCGGCTCGGTGGGAGCAGGACAGGGGGAGGGGCAAGGGGCTGGGGGAGGCCGGCTCGGAGGCCGGGCTTGGGGTCTGGGGCTCAGCCAGGGCGGGGAGAGGAGGCGGCCAGCCAGCGTCCTGGGGGTATCTTGCTCTGGCGGCCTCTCCCTGACCAGGGCAGCCGTGAGGGCGGCGGCAGGGCCCGGGAGGGGTGGGCACAGCTCGTTGGTCCTGGGGCAGAGCTTCCAGACCGTTTGCCCAGCGTCAAGCCACTGCGGCGCTCATGGATGGGACCCTGCTGGGCCTGGAGGGACGGGACCAGGACCCCAGAGGGGCCCGACGCCCAGTGGGGAAAACGCAGCTGGGGAGGCGGGAGGTGCTGGGAGGACGGAGGTGTCTGGGGAGGAGTCCAGGGGCTGGGACGCAGGGAGAGAGACAGAGACAGAGAGAAAGAGACCCACCCCGGCGTGGGACGGGGAAGGTGGCCCTGGCAGAGGCGTAAGCAGTCGCCTCCGCAGGGGGTCCCGGGGCTCCTGGTGGCCCCGAGGCTGGAGGAGGTTAGGCCCGCTCACCCTGTCACCCCGCAGGGATTGAACGATGGGTCTTCCCCACCCCCACGCTGCCTCCAGCCCTGAGAGCCTGGGGTGTCCCCACCACGGCCCCCCGACCCGTCTGCCCACCGAAAGGGAGGCCTCTCCACGGCAGCCGGGGCCGCAGGGAGTCTTGGGCTCATTCAGGCCTGGGTCTCCCCCTGGCTTGGCCACTGGCTGGCTGTGTGGCCTTGGGCGGGTCATCTGGCCCCAGCCTCAGTTTCCCCGCCTCCTGGGCTGCTGTGAGTACATCAAGCAGCCGGCACACAGTAGGTACCCTCACCAGGGACCCGCCAGCCGCGGCCCCGCACGTCCCTCAAGGCGGGGAGTCTGGGATCCCAGCCTCAAACCGCCCCCACCCCGCGGTCTGTTCCGGCGGCCGCCCCGCGGCTCATAAACCCCTGAGCTTTGATCTGTCCTCCTTCCGTCGAGCCGGAAGAGACGGGGCCTCCTCCCAGCCCAGCCCCTCAGCGTCGAGCCCCCCCTACACCAGTGCGTCCATTAACCTCTGCACTCCGCCGGAAAGGGCAGCTTCAGCCCCCGCCTGTTCCCATGGGGGCGCCCACAAGGTGGGTCTTCGAGGGCGTCCTGCGGGGCAGGGGCCCTGCCCCCGGCAGCCGTTCCAAAGGGCCCAGGGCCTTGGCTTACCTCGGACGCCAGGAGACCCAGGGCTGCAGTTCCACCTGAGAGGGTGGATGCTGACAGCCTCAGCTTGGACCCCCAGACCCTCGTCAGCCCCCAGCAGGGGCAACTTCCTTGCGGTCTGAGGGCCTCTCCTGCCCCAGGGGACCCCTTGGAGGCGCTATGGGAGAGACCCTCCAGAGTCCCTGTCTCGCCCCAGGCCACCCTACCCACTCCCTGTGACCCCACCGCCCCTTCCAGCCCCTGGCCGTCTTCCTTGGGGCTTGTTCCATCCCAGGTTGGTGGTAAGAAGCGCCCCTCGAGCCCTGCTGCCCCTGTGACAGGGGCCTCCTGCATGGGCCACTGGGGAGCTCAGCCTGGCGTCCAGCCCCACCCCGTCCTGCCCCTGGGCCCAGGGGACGCCCCCGCTCCTCCCTGCTGGGTCCTACACATGGCGGGCCCCCCTCTTCTCTGCCATCCCCCCACCACGGCTCTCACTTTGTCACAGTGGTTCTTGTCATCGTGCCTCCAAGGGGATGGGGCTCCCGATCTGCGAATGGAGCGGCAGGGTCACTGCCCTGAGCACGCATCACCCGCTGAGACCCCAGACCCACCAGCTCATTCTCACGGGAGACAATGAGCTCCCCTTGCCTGGCCCGCCCGGGGCTCCCTGAGCCCCCCACTCCCCGTGTCTGACCCGGGTCTAGGCACAGCACCCGTAAATCGGGGAGCAGGCCCCTCCCCGCTCACGGGGAGCACAGGAAGATGCTCGCGGGGCCCGCGGCACGTCGTCCATGAATGAGCTCTCTCCCTGGGAGCGCAAGTCCAGGTGTTCAGCTTGTGTGTACGGGACCCCTGATTCACGGGCACAGCGGGGAACAAATAAACAGCCCCCCTCCCGGAGCTTGGGGTCTGGAGGCGACGCAGCTGAGAAACCGACAGGCACCACAGAGGTTGTCACTGGGGGTGTGTGGAGGCCTGAGGAGGGGAGGAGGCGGGTTCAGAGCCAAGCTGGTGGCATCAGGGGACCATCACAGAGAGCCAGGAGGTGTGGGAACCCATGTGGGGAAAGGGGTCAGCCTGGGAAGAGGACAGGAGGCGGGAAGGGTCCTGTGCAGTGGAGGGGGGGCGAGCATGAGGCCGGAGAGACAGGAGAGAGGGCCGGGCCACTTCTCAGCTAAAGGTCCCTCTGGCTGCCAGGAGGAGAGGGGAGCAGAGGGGCCGTCTTCCTGCCAGGGCACCATCGCGGCCATGGGGTCTCCATCAGAGCTCACAGAGCCCAGGCCCTGCCCCCGCCCCCGCAGACCTCAGGAGAAGCCTGGTCCGCTGGCTTTGCCTCTGTGCTGTGTGACTGTGGGCAAGGCCCTGCCCTCTCTGGGCTCCTGTCCCATCTGGGCCCCCTGCAGCCCCCCGCCTTCTCACGGGGGCCCCCGGCATGCACAGGCCCAAGAGGGCGCACGATAGAGGAGGATGCCAGCCCCCCCAGGCTGCAGCCTCGTCTCGGGGAGCACCTCCACCCCAGCCGCTGCACCCTCCGCTCCCCTCAGGTCGGCTCCGTCTGCAATCGACACGTTTCCCTCCTCCATATAATGCATGTTTTCCCCATCGGGTTTACAAATAACCTCAAATTTTACTGTTTTCTTTCCCTAATGAATTCTCCGGAACGTGTTACAAGCTCCCCGTTAATGAATGTGGAGCGGCAGGCCCGGTGCGCCCCGGTTCTCCGCGGCTGAATTAGCCTAGCGGCACACAGCACACAGCCCTGGCGCAGTAGCTTGGCTCTCCGCAATTGGTGGGAATCCATTATATTGACAATATCCATTTGTGTAATTCCTGCATTAGGATTTTGTGCTAAACTGTGTTTGAAAGGCACCGCCGACCCTGATTACCTCTTTAATTGTGCTTAAAAATCCCGATTAATTCGGAGGCAAAGTCGACTGCGCTGGGAAGGGGCCTTGCTGGGCCCAAGCGGGGGACGGTTCCCAGGTCCCTGGGGTGGCTGGTTCCACGGGGACCTTCCTCTGTGATGCTTCTAGCGTTCTTGAGAGCCTCCTTCGGAGCCGCCGGCGAGCTCTGGATCCGAAACGGGGTGGCTGGGGGCCTGGGCGGGCGGAGAAGCATGACAGTGGCTCCTGAATGTGGCACCGGGAGCACCGGGAGCACCGGGCTCCCTGGGGAGAGCACGAGCGCTGTGGCCTCCTCTTCACATGGGAGAAGGTCGAGGCAGAGACCGGGATGGCCCAGGGCCTTCAACTGGTGAGCGGGCGAGTCTGGGGGAGCCTCGCCCCATCTCCCGCAGTCCCCCCAGGGAGGCCGGCGGGACTCTGCACAGCCCCATGCTCCTGCCCTCCTCGGACCTGAGGGGGCTCAGGGGTCCCCTGGTGGGGCAGGCGAGGCGACAGGCTTCTCGGGTCAGCCAGGCATTGGGCAGAACCCGCAGGAGGGGCCTGTGGGGGGGCGGAAGCAGATGAGATGTGGCGGAAGCTCGGAGACACGTGGTCCAGCTGGGGCTGCCTCCAGCCCGACCCCACCTCAGGCGCGGTGTTCCCCTCTCTGGGCCCAGGGCTGGGGCACCCGCGTCACTCGGTCACGACGCAGGCTGCCCCAGGGAGGGGGGTGTAAGTGCCCAGGCATCTCCCCTTGGCCAGCGCAAGCAGCGCTCCGGGGAGGGGCACCCGTGGGCCACCGGCAGCTGGGAGTGGGGAGGGCCATCGTGGCCATCCTGGCCCTCACCTCCCATCACCCAGGGAGGAAACAGAGCCCTGAAACCAGGTCTGGAGCTCAGCAAGGCCGACGGCACCTGACCCCACAGGCTGCTTGGTAGACGGCAGGCGCGCACACACGTGTGCACACACGTGCAGGGAGCTCAGCGGCTTGCTGGGGTGCAATGCACCCATTTACAGTGTACAACTCAGTGGGTCTAGCATGTTCACGGAACCGGGCAACCTTCAGCACAATTTTAGAGCACCTTCATCACCCCCAAAAGCACCCTTTTCTCGTTAAACTTGTTCCTGAGGATTTTATTCTCTTTTTGCACACACATTAGGAAAAACCCTCTGGTGTTGGTTTCGGGAAGGGGGTTAAAACCGTCCCACGTGGTGGTGGAAGAGGCGAGGTTCAGGTAGAGGGCGAATCACCCACTGTCTTTCGCTGTCTTTCGCTGTAGAACATTCATCCCCAAACGTAGCAGCTGGAATCACACACACTTATTATCCCACAGTGTCTGTGGGTCAGGAGTTTGGGAGCCGCTTGGCCGGGTGGCTCTGGCCCGGGTCTCCCACGAGGCGCCGTCAGGCGTGGGCTGAGGCTGTGTCACCTGCAGGCCTTCGCAGGAGGCTGCTGGAAGGAGGCCCAGGTTCCCCACTTCGCTGACCCTGCAGGGCTGCTTGGGCTCCTGGCCGCCCCCAGAGCACTGGGCGAGGCTGCCGCGCCTGCTACCACCCGATCCCAGAAGCCACACACCGTCTCCTTTGCCGCATTCTCCCCGCTGGAAGCAGGTCCCAAGTCCAGCCCACACTCAGGGGGAAGGGACTCAGCCTCCACCTTTCTGTGGACGGATTTCAAAACCCGCAGAGGAGGTAGACTTGGGGAAGCGCGTGGGGAGGACCGTGACGGCACCATGGCAACTGGCGTCTCCAGGTGTTTCTGCTCCAGCTTCAGCGGAAAACACCTAAGCCCAGCTCTGGAGACAGAGGAGACCAAGTCGGGAGGCCTCAGGACAGGCCTGGCCCTCAGCCCTGCTCAGCCAGGGTCCCCGGGGCCCTAGGCCTCCACTAACTCTCTGGACACTGACCCGGCTCACTGGGGCGGGGGCCCTGCCTCCCCACTGTCCCCAGCCGTAGAGCGGGTCCTCCCCCAGGTAGGCTCGCTTCTGCATCCCACAGGGATGGAAAACGTGGGCCCCTGGAGGGACCCCGTGTTTGGCCCTGACCCACAATAGTCTCCTCACGTTTATAACCGAGTTTCCAGGCAGGATTCCGACAGTGATGGGCAAGTAAACGGCAGGGCTCTGGGCCTCCCACCCGCTCCTGGCTGTGGCCGCGGGGTCGGACCCTCACCTTCCCAGGGCCAGGATGCCTCTTCCAGGAAGTCTCCCCACACCGGCCGAGTTATTTACTTTCCTTAACAACCTTTTATGAGGGGCCTCGACGTGGCCTTCAGGAGAGCGGGGAGGGCTCCGAGGTCGTCCTTTGGATGGGATTTTATTAACTAACGTCGGCCCGCGGCAGGTTAAGCGGCAGCCCCTCCTCCCCCGGGCCGCACCGACCGCACACCGGCCCTCCTGCTTCAGGTGTGGCATGGCTGCTCCCAGTTTAATTAAATCCTCCCCCCGCCCCCGACGGGCAGGAGACCCGTGGCAGCGCCTAACAGCCGGTGCCGCCACCTGCCTCTGAACAGCAGACCTGGATTTTTAAATGAATCCATTTTCTATGTAATCAATCAAAATCAGTCAATTGTATTCGATTCTACAATTAATCAATCGTATTGAGGTATAATGTCCACGTGATGGAATACTCCCTCTTTCAGCGGACGGTTCGATGAGATTTGACAACCACAGGCTCGTGAAACAGCCCCCAGTCAAGACGGGGCCCCTCTCCCCACGCAGCTTGGGGGCCCCAGGCCGCACGGACCACTGAGCACCTGAGAAGTGGCTGGTCCCCGCCGAGGTGCGCCGTGCGTGTAAAACACACACTGGGTTTCCAGGACTTAGTCTGAGGAGAGAACCCCACAAAACAGCACACTAATGATTTCCACAGCGATTACCTGTTAAATGGTGACATCTGAACGTGAGCTAACGCAGTGTATTATTGAAACTGACATCACCTGTCTCTGTTGCTTTTTGAACACGCCCACGAGAAAGTTTAAAACGGCGTCAATGGGCTTCCCTGGTGGCGCAGTGGTTGAGAGTCCGCCTGCCGATGCAGGGGACGCGGGTTCGTGCCCCGGTCCGGGAAGATCCCACGTGCCGCGGAGCGGCTGGGCCCGTGAGCCATGGCCACTGAGCCTGCGCGTCCGGAGCCTGTGCTCCGCAACGGGAGAGGCCGCGACAGTGAGACGCCTGCGTACCGCAAAAAAAAAAAAAAAAAAAAAAAAAAATGTTAAAACGGCATCAGTGGCTTGTGTGATGCTCCTGTTTGCCAGTCCTGGTCCAGAGCAAGGTCCCTGCACCCCAGCCCTCCCCTGACCCGGGCACCGTACGCCTCAGAGCCCCGTGCCCCCGTCTGTGAAATGGGGACAAGGATGCTGCTGCGTGGGCTTGTCGTAGGGGCTAAAGGACACCAGAGGTGATTTGTCTGCAGAAGTCCTGGCACTGGGCATGGGCACTGCACGCGTGGGGGAACCCCAGCTGGGTCACCGCCCCGGCTTCCTGACCCTGCCGTCCTGTGTAAGTTCCAGAAGGTGGGACACATGGGGGGAACCCCTCCTCTAGACTCCCTGGAGGGAGGAAACTTGTTCATTGATGGTATTTTCAGGCGAGGCAAGGATGACATCTCCAGCAACGTCCCCCGTAGCATCCGTCCCATCTCTCGCTGGGCCCCTGCCCCCTCACCTGCCTGCTGGTTCTGCCGGGAGGATCTGGGGCACCACCTCACCCCCAGGCACAAGACTACCCCGAACAGACCCCAGTTTACACGACGCTTCTCTGACGTAGAGCGCCTGGCTGGAAAGAAGTCAGCACTGAGGCCCCACAAGGAAGGGCCGGTGCTGACCACGGACAGGGGCGTCTGAGCATCAGAGTGAACAAAGCGGCGACAGATTATAGCAGCTTGAGTAAAGAGTCCACCCGTCAGTGCCGACACACAGAAATAAACAGGGGAGGGAAAGCGCCTCCTTGCAGAATGGCACAAATGTAGAAAGAAATGGAATTAGAGGATTCACCTTCGGCTGCCAGCATAGAAATTATGGTTCCAGAATGAGTCACGGATGGACGCTAAAGCCATTGGGTGCGACGGGGAAGGAGAGAGTCAGTGCCTCCGCATATCTGCCCACTGACAACTTCACTGACGGGTGTCCACGCGGCCTGTACCTCCTGCTATGCCGGCGAAGCCATCCTCACATCCATCACCCCAAAGTTTCCTCCTGTCGCTTGTAATCCCCCTCCCACCCCTCCGTAGACTCTCCCCGAAGCCTCGGGTGACCACTAACCTTCTCTGTCCCTATAGATTCGTTTGCATTTTCTATAGATTCATATAAACAGGATCAGGCGGTATGTACCTTTTTTGGTCTGGTTTATTTCACTCCAGGTAATCATTTTGAGGTCCCCCCGTGCGCTATTGCATCAGGCATTCATTCCTCTTGGGGGCCGAGCAGCGTTCCACTGAATGGACGTACCACAGTCTGTTTATCCACTCGCTGTGGATGGACACAGTTTTGGCTATCACCAGGTTGTTACGAACATTTGTGTACAAGTCTGAGTGTGGACATATGCTTTTCTTTCTCTTACGTAAATACCCAGGAGTGGAATGGTTGGGCTGTAAGAAGGACACGTATTTCACATTGTAGGACCCGCCAGACTGTTTTCCAAGGCAGCCGTACCATTTTCCACTCCTGCCAGCAAAGTGTACAAAACTCCATTTCTTCCACATCTTCACCACCATTGGCCATGTCAACCTTCTTCTTCTTCTTTTTTTTTTTAATTAATTAACTTTTTGGCTGCATTGGGTCTTTGTTGCTGCACGTGGGTTTTCTCTAGTTGCGGTGAGCGGGGGCTACTCTTCCTTGAGGTGCGCGGGCTTCTCACTGTGGTGGCTTCTCTTGTTGTGGAGCACGGGCTCTAGGTGCACAGGCTTCAGTAGTTGTGGCTCACGGGCTCAGTGGTTGTGGCTTGTGGGCTCTAGAGCGCAGGCTCAGTAGTTGTGGCACACGGGCTTAGTTGCTCCGTGGCATGTGGGGTCTTCCTGGACCTGTGGGAACGAACCTGTGTCCCTACATTGGCGGGCGGATTCTTAACCACTGCGCCACCAGGGAAGTCCCACTGCATGAATTTTAATATCGGCGTGTTGATTTCCACAGGAAGCCTGCTGGGATTGTGTTTTGGATTGCCCCAAACTGCCTCCAGGGAGCTCCGATGTGGTCACCGGCCCCTCAACAGCTATTTCTTGCTGGGCCCAGGGTGGAGCAGGGGGAGGGGGTGGAACCCCAGGTGCAAACCCTGGCTCTGTGCCCCCTTGCAGGGCAACCTGTCATTTCCTTTCTCTGAACCTTGTGATTTGGGGACAGTGGCACTGAGGCCTAGGACTGTTGGGGCTTAAGGGTGGGGATGGTGTGGGGGCAGCAGCAGTGGGCGTGACTTCCCAGCCGGGCTCTCTGCGCTGCCCCTGCAGCCACCCTGTCCACAGGCGCCACGCCAACTACAAACCGTCTGCAGCCACACCTGTTTAGTGAAGACGATGCTTGTCAAAGACACCTCGTTTAGGTAACTGGACCCTTTCCCCAAAGCCCAGTATCCCAAAGTTCACCCGCATCCTCTGATGAAAACAGGTAAAGCCCAATAGGGGGACCTTCCCCGTGTGCCGACTCGCTCCTCCCTCATCCACCCTCTGCATCCGGCCCTGCAGCTGGACACCTGCCTGTGGCCGGGAGAGCCCACCCACCCTGGGAGCTCCTTCCCCGAGGCCCAGCCGGGCAGGGAGTGCGCTCCCACCTTCCAGACGCGAAGCTGAGCCTGGGGTTCCCATCACACGTTGGTTCCCCTCCTCTGGTCCCCCCTACAGTCCTCGGAGCCAGGTGGGATCATCCCATCGTACCAAAGGCCCAGAGAGGCGCAGGCGTTCCCCCAAGGCCGCTCAGCCTGCGAGGGACGGGGCATACAAGCCGCCTGGCTCCCAGCTGACCCTGTGGCTGCCTAGAGGGTGCCTGCCCAGGCCCACCTGCCCCTGCCCTGCTCACCTGCCCTGTACCTGCTCTGTCTGCAGCTTCTCACCTCAGAAGAGCACCCCAGCTATTTACCACGGACTCATTTAAGTTGGTTAATTTTTAATAATGTTGAAATTTCCATGTGAATAATTCAGGTAAATTATTTATTGAAGCGCAGGATAAAGGGATCAGGAGAACTACCAGTCGACAGTGTTACCTGCCCCGTGGGCGGGGCGGGTGGCCTCGTGGCCCAGGAGGGCCGGCTCCGGGTTGGACAGGGGGCGTGGCCCACCACACATGCTCCGCCCTCCGCGGCCCCCACTGACCGCCCAGTCGCCTAATCCTGCAGCCTGGTGGCCCCTGGCTTCCCTCTCGAGCCCCCCAAGTCCACCTCCACCAGCTGCCTTGACACCCCTGCAGCCCCCCGAATCCATCCCCAGTGGCCGGAGGGAACTTCCTGTGCACAAATCTGACTGTGCCTCCCCAGGGCGAGCCCTGCAGCAGTAACCCCAGGGCTCTTGGAATGAGGCCCCAGGGACCCTGTGAGGCCCCTCAGGTCAGGGGATGTCAAGCTCCACCTGCACCCTCACACCACACACATGCCCACCATTCAGGGAGGAAGGGACTTCCCTGGACCAAGCCCCGGGGACACCAGGCTGGTGGGGCATTTTCTGCATATCTGCCCTCCCCCGACGGGGCTTCCCTGAGCAGGGCAGGGAGATGCAGGGTGGGGCCAGGGGCGCAGAGGCCGCCTGGGCGTCAGGAACCAACATCCATCCAGAGGCTCCGGCCCTGCGCCCAGGAGCTGCCCCGACACTGCTCTTTCCGCCCCACCCTCGTGTCTACTGCCCCCTCTCAACTGTCCCCCGAGTCCACTCTGCTTCCCAGGATGGTTCTAAAGGGTAATCGGATCCAGTTCCTCTCCAGCTTGGACCTTCCCCGTGGCCCCGAGCACCTCTGGAGAGAAGGCCGGGCTGCTCTGCTGGTGCCCAGGCCCCGCCCCACCCACCGCGCCCCAACGCTGCTCCACCAGGAGCACGGCCGGTCCAAAGGCAGAGGCACCGAAAGCGTAAAACAACGCAATTCTAAGGGCTTAACTGGGGGAGTGCACGTGGAGAAACGGGCTGGCGGAATGTGTGCGTGGGGTGCGGACCACCGGGGCCGCAGAACATCGGGGGGCCTTGCTTAGAAGAGTCTGGAGTTCAGGGGGCCTCTGGGTGGGGCGGTGGGAGTGAGTGGGGAGACTGGAAGTGGAGGAGGGGCCGTAACCTGCCCTGGAGGAACAGCCATCCACGCTGCCTCCGGGACCCGCAGGGGTGCCTCGGCCCCTCTATCCAGAGCAGCCCCGATCCTGTCCCCGTGGAGCGCCTGCTCTAAGCTGGGCATTTCCTCCTTTTCCTGTGAAACCTCACAGGAACCCTGCCATGGAACAGGATTCTCCCATTTTCCAGATGAGGAAACTGAGGCCCCAGGAGGCAAACAGAGCCAGAACTGGCATCCAGGTCTACATGACGCCAACCTCCTGCTCGTGACCTGGCCCCCGCTGACCTGCACAGGCAGAGACAGGGGTACCTGGGAGAGCCCCCCGAAGGCCTCTGCATGGGATGGCGAGGGGAACCGAGGCAGAGAGCTGGGACCCACATGGCCCCGACCAGCACAAGGGCATCTTCCAGCGCTGGCTTGGCCTGAAGCCCAGAAGCCGGTCCAGCCCCCTCGCTTGGGATCTAACTTTGTGGGGGGTTGGGCTGACGGGTATCCTCGTTTTACTGGGATTCAAGTTCACAGACCCAGCCCGCCCCCTCCCACCCATCCCGGGGCCAGGGGTCTGCTGTGCCAGGCAGCGCCCCCACGGCCCCTCCCCCATCCCTGAAGCCCATAGGCGCCCCTTTGGCCGCTGCTTTAACCATAGCATCCGGGCAGCAGCTGTGCCGGGCAGCTTCACACTGACGACAGAGGAGGGGCTCTGGGGGGACATGCAGTCCATGCAGCGGGCCTGGCAGCTCGAGGATCACTTCCGGGTTGAATAGGTGGTGAAACCCGGGTGACCGGCCCGGTGAGGGGCGCCCAGGAAGGTGACAGGCAAGCTGCAGCTGTGGCCCAAGGAGGCAGCTCCGCCCCGGAACCTGGCCCTCCTCTGCCCATAGAGGAAATCCAGCCCCTGAGGTGTGTTCATCACTTAGACAAATGGCCCAGGTGAGCGCCAGGTAGCCTTACTCCTCCTGTGTTATCCCACCTGCAGGGTGAATTCCAGGGGTGGGGAGCGGGGAGAGGGGTTCCCAGAGGGTGGGGCTCCCTCTCTGTGGTCTGGCCTCGCCCACCAGGAGTCCTGGGCCCGCCCCACGGACCCTGTAGCCCCGCCCCCAGCCCCACGTGTGCCCCTGGCCCCTGAGGCTCACGTATCATCACCAGGACCTGACCTTTCCTGAGCTTCCAGCCCCTCGCGGGGTCAGCGGTGAGCCCCCAGGGCCGTTCCGGGCCCCGTGTGCCATACTGCAGCCCCCAGGGCACAGCCCATGGCTGGAGGCAGGAGCCTGGGGAGTGGGCTGCCGGGGAGCCCAGGCTGGCCCACCTCTAGGTCCTTTGATTTCCACTGTGAGCCGGCACCCAGGATGCTGGGGCAGGGCGGGGGTGGGGCAGGCCCTTCCTCAAATTCCATCCCCCAACACCCCGCCCCAGGGAGGAGGTGGAAGAGAGATGGGGGGCAGCTCGGGGCCGGAGGACCCTCGTTCCCCAGGGATTGAGGACCGACCCTGTGGGGCCCTCCTCGAGACCTTCACTCTCCTTGGGACGCCAGCGTCTCTGCCATAGCCCGGGATGTGGTCAGCTGCTTCCGCAAAGGCCCCCCAGCCCGTTCCAGGCTCTGCGTGCGCTGAGCCCTGGGGCTGCCCTACAGTCACCTGCGACCTGGGGCTTCATCAGCCCTTAGCCGTCGTGGTTACGGAGCACCGTACCAGGATGTGATCGTGTAGTACATCATATACCAGGGTCGTATAGACACTTGAGTCCCGTGTCCTGACACCCCAGCGGCTTATTTCTCATCCACGTGGGTCTGCCCTGGGTGGTGCAGGGTACCGGACAGCTGGGGCCGGGCGGACCCTCAGGGGGCAGCCTTGTGAACGGGGCTCTGCTCCACGCAGCACGCAGGGATCCAGGGCCTCGGGCCGGCCGAGGGGAGAGAGGGCAGCTCTGAGGCTCGGATGCGGCATCTGTAGAGGGGGGATGAGCCCCCGCCCCTCTGGAACAGCACGGTCTCTGGGTCTCGCTCTGCCAGGGTCCTGCGGAGGCTGCAAGGGAGGGCTCTCGGGGGACCGGGGCAGGGGGAGGGGGTGGCTAGAGCCAGACGGCAGGGCTTCCATCCTGACTCCTCCAACTGCTGACCTGGGGCGTCCCTGTAAAACGGGGATAACTGCCTGCGTCACCGCGTGGGGGTGAGGTTGCCATGTGCTATAATGATCATAAATGCTGAAAATCAGAAGTATTAATGAAACAGCCACAAAGTGATTATTGCTGTAGCCACAGCTGGGCACTGCTCCAGACTGACTCCTGGTAACAGGAGGAGATGCACCCACCAGGCCCATGGCAGGCGCTCCGGAAATGTTTGCCCATCTGGGGAGGGTCCGGAGCCCCCAGGTGGTCCCAGCTGGGGAGAGGGTCCCAGCTTCACCCCAGGGACCCAATCCCCCGTCAGGGCTGGACGGTGGAAGTCACACTGACCTGGGACGCGGGCAGGGTCAGAAGGGGATGGGAACTCCTGGAGACCCAGCCCCAAAGAAAATCACTCCCCATGCAGGGCCCAGGTAATAATAAGAAACCATTATTAGAAATAACAATCAGTGGAACAATCAAAATTGAGCATCTGATGATTTACGTGTTTTCCTCATTAAATTTTCACCCACCCTAGGAGGGAGGCACTGCTGGTACTCCCACTTACAGAGATGGGGAAACTGAGGCCCGGAGGTTCAGGACCTGCCTGAGGTCAGTCACACAGCCGGTGCTGAGATTTGAGTAGGTTTCGGGGAAGGAGCCTGCGGCCTGCTGGGAGTGGGCTCCCGGGATGACTGAGGAAGCTGACCCTGGAGAGGGGCTGACGACCCGGGTCCCAGGGGCACGCCTCGCCCCCGCCTCCCCACCCCAACTCTGTGGGCAGGGCCGGTGGGAGCCCACAGCCAGGCCCCGTTGAAAGACACATGCCCGTGAAAACGCATCTTACGTGTTTGATTTAATCGCGGAGCGCTGATCCCCCAGAGTGGGACGCGACCCTGGTCACTTTGCGGAAATGAATTGCCTGGGAAAATGGAAATTGTCACTTTATTATAGGATTAAAAAATTCAATCCATTTGAATAATAATGGGAAACATGGCAAGCCCATGTCCTTCCCTCTCTCTCTTATTAACAAATGAGGTTTGACCCTCTCAGGGTCTTCTCACGGAGGGGGTGTCTCCAGAGAAAGGGTGTGGCTCCCGCATCCCAGCCTCCCCCGCCTCGGGGATCACAGGGGCCTCTCCAGCCAGGGCCACCCGCCCGGTTCCCTGGACACCCCCGCTGGCTCCAGCCTCCTGCCTTTGCCCGGGCTGCCCCTGTCCCGGACGCCGGTCCCCGCTCCGGCCGCCGGAATCCTCCCTCTGGGCTGATATCACCTCCCGCAGGCCCAGCCTGCTGGCCTTGGGAGCCATTTCTGCACCCGAACTGCCAGGCGGGGTCAGCACACACGCCTCCCACCTGTCGGGGCGCCGGGACCCCACTCCTGCCTCGCCCGTCAGGGTGTTCACCTGCGATGGGTCACAGTGTCGGGACCAAGAGAGTCTGTATCACACTTGTGTGTTTCCTATTGTGGTAAAGACACAAAACATAACATTTCCCCTCCTAACCGTTTTCAGGTGCGCCGCTCAGGGGCATTTAGTACATTCATGCTGTCGTGTAACCATCACCACTGTCATCTCCGGAACTTTCCGTCTTCCCAAACTGAGACTCTGCCCCCCATTAAACACTAACCCTCCATTGCCCCTCGCCTATATTGTACCTTCCCTATTAAATGATTAGGTCTGTATTATATTTCATACGTCATGTGCTACGCGACATTATGCTATGGGACAGGGTCCCCAGCCTGGAGCCCTGAGATGTGAGCACGGGGCCCCAAGACCCCGACGTGCACAAGCCCCTGAGAAAAGCAGGGAGGGGTCTTGGGGCCCGTCAGCCAGCAGCCAGGACCCCGAAGTGACAAATCCTCACTGGAGACGTAAAGGAGGGCTGCCCAGCTCTGAGGGTGCAGGACGTTGGGGAGACCCCGGCGGGAGCACCCGAGATCGTCGAGCGGAAGCCGGGCGCCTCCCTGGGGGTGGTAGCTGGGCCCCGGCCCCAGAGTGGGAGGGCCTGCCTGCGGGGCTCAGGGCTGGACAGTTGGCCAGGACAGGTCTGCACCCATCACCCCCCACCACGGGGCGCTTGCAGGGAGGGGCGGCACAGAGCGAGCCGCTGCCTTCACCTGGGCACCAGGAGGCACTGCTGCCCTGAGGGGTTGCCACCTCCACCCCGTGACCTCACGCCACCACGGGCAGGACCCCCAAACAGGGCCGAGCGATTGCTGCTGCCGTGGGGACAAGAGGGGCTGCGGAGAGAAGCCAGGAGGCGAAGTTGGAGAACGAGTAAAGGGTGTCCCGCCCCGCGGAAGCCTGCTGGGCTGGTGGCTGCGGAGGGTCTGGGGGCAGACATGGGGGTGGGGCAGGGGCTGCGTGGAGAGTTCCTCTCCCCCCACAGAGGTGGGAGGTCACGCCACCCTCGGGAAAGGAGAGCAAGGTGACTCTCAGGTGACCACGTGCTGCCCCGGCCAACCTCTCTCCTTCCTGGCGGGGCAGGGGTGTGCTGGGCCCCAAAAGCATTGGGATGAATCTTCCTCACTGGTGTTTCCCAGGGAGAGAAAAGCCACGGAAAGCTCCATGGTTCACGCTGGGCTCCAGGCTCGCTGGCCAGAGTGATGATGGAGACCCACACGGGGCCTCGAGTTCCGCCTCTGTAGGGGGCGTCTGCTCACCCGGCCGCCTCCCACAAGTTTGCCTGGCGGGGGGGGTCTCCCTCCCAGCTCTGACCACGATCACCGCACAAGGGCCAGCCAGGGTCATCTTTGGCCCCCGCATGGCCTGGCATTTATGCACTGTCCTGGCCAGGCAGAGCGCTGCCCCCTGGCATGGCGCCGTTGCCAGCCTTCCTCTGGGCAGGACGTGGGGTCTCCATGGGGGGAAGCGGGTTATTGCCTTCCAGGGCGGGCTGTCCGCAGGGGCTGTGGGCAGGCGGGAGGCATCCGCCTCCGCTAGAACAAAATAATTAAAAGAGGATTCAGGGGATCAGGCCCGCCTGTCACTGGGGGTGGGCCAGCTCGTCACTCTCCCCGGGCTGGGCTCACAGGGCAACACTGTGGCCGAGGGCGGGTGGGGAGGGGCAGGAGGTGGCGCCCGGAACCCCCAGGGGGACCTCAGAGACTCCGCTGGTCCCCCCAGGGATGGAGTGCAGACAGGGCTCCCTGGGGGCCCCCCACCCCCGACCCTGTCCTGCCAGGCCATGCCCTCGGCCCTAATCCCACGCCTCCCGCGGGAGCCTTCCCGGACTACGCTTGGCTTTCTGGTCGCCCTGCCCGGCCTCTCAGAGGTGGTCCCAGCCTCAGCTCTGCTCCCCTCTGCAGGATGGACAGGGTGAACCAGTGTCCACTGGCGCCCGGCCTCCAGCCCCTCCCTGGACCTCCTTGTCAGACGTGGGAGGAGTGACATCAGCCCCAGTGGGTGCCAGTGGAACTGGGGCTGGACCCTTTTCCAGCCAAAGCCACTGGTTCACCTGTCTTTACGTCCTGAGCCGAGCAGAGGGCTGGGCCCTGGACCTCGCCCAGGGCAGTGTTATCCTGGGCTCCTGCGGCCGCTCTGGGCTGGCCTGTCCTGCCACCCACACCAGGGTCTCCAGCCTCCTGTCAGGGCCCCATCCCCCGCCGGGACCTCTCAGGAATCCTTTTAGCTCCTGTTACCACACTCGGCTTTTGGGGGTTTCAAGCCAGAGACCAGAAAGTACACAGCGGGGTGAGAGGAAGCACACGTGTATTTTGCAGTCAGGCCATTGGCTATATTCATGTGAAAAGAATGTATTGAGCACCTACTGTATACCAGGGAGCGTGGTAGGTACTGGCGTGATGGTGACCCACAAGGTAGACGGGCCCTGTCCCCAGAGCAAGCAGTCCACAGGGACAGACACACGAAGAATACATCAACCTTGGATAAACAAGTAATTGCAAGTGGTAGAAACACAGAAAATCGTCCAGCAGAGGCTCTAAAACCGCGGGTCAAGGTCCCCAAACTTAAACCAACAACAACATCATGAGGCTGACGAACTCTGTGGGTCAGGAATGCGGACGGGGCGCAGAGCAGACGGCCCGTCTCCGCTCCGGTGTCAGGACCAGAGCTCGAAGCCTCGAGAGCCGGGGCGACTCGGCGGAGGGGACCCAGCCGTCTGGAGGTGTCTTCCCGCACATTTCTGGGGCCCCAGCCACTACCGTCTGACCGCCTGGCCTCATGGCCGGGATGCCTCCAGGTGGCTGCTGGACATCCTCACAGCATGGCTGCAGGGTCCCGGGGACTCACTGGACCCCTGCAGGGGGGCTGGGAGGTGGAAACCGAGGCCCAGAGAGGCAACCCAACCTGCCCAGGGTCACACAGCGAGACACGTCCCAAAGCCGCACGCTCCACCCAGGCACTCAGCCCAGGGCGAGTCCCCCGACTAGCTGTGTCCTGGGCACGATCATGGCACTTGTTCCAGATAACTGAACGACACCCAGCCTGGCCCCGTGGAGGCCACTGCGAAGGAACAAGCCGTGCTCGTGTCTCTGGACCCCAGGCCTGGACTGGCAGAGGGCAAGGGGACGCCAAGGCCCCCTGAGACTTGGTTTCCCCAGGTGGAGCCTCGCTGGCCCTGGCTGTGAGGACGACCACGGGACAACTCACACCCCCCAGGTGTGAACTGCATTAACACAATCAACCTCCCACGGAAACAGGTGCCGGGAGGGGAGAAGACAGCCCTGCCGCAGAGGTGCTCAGCTCGGGCCCTGTTCAACCTCGGGGTGGCCGTGGGGTCAGAAGATGTGGGCCCAGGAGCCCCAGCCCAGGAGCCGTGGGGAGATACACACACACACACACACACACACACACACACACACACACACACACACACATGCTGTCCCTGCTCAGCAGGGAACCCCTCCCACTGAGGGGCGGGTGGATTCCCTAAACCCCGCACTGCCATCAGCCAGGCTGCAAGCTTCTAGAAGAAGGGCATCCCCAGGGGCCCCCAGGAGCATAAACAAGCCTGGGGGTTCCCGTGGGAGTGAGCCCGCCCCCTCCCCCGCCCTCCTGGCCCAGGGCCATCCTGGGGCTGCAGCCAGGACGTGAATCCTTTCCCCAGTTCAGGCTTCTACTTCCCCTTCTGTCCCGAGTGCCAGGATTTCCAGGTCCCAGAGCCCCCGCTCGGTCCTGATGCAGACAAGACAGGTCCTGGGCCCAGCCCTGCAAGACCGTCGCCTAGAAGGTCGGGCCCCTTGGCCCATGCAAACCCAGCTCAGGACCGAGACACACCAGCTGCGGATTCTGCCCCCAGCCCTGCCGGGGCCTGTGCAGGCCCTCCCGAACACACATGGTGGGTTTTTATTAAACTTCCTTGTTAACTGCACAAGTAATGCACGAATACATCTGGAGTGAGTTTTAAAACAAATCCCAGACACCATATCATTTCACTCATAAATACTTCAGTATACAAATGGGGCTTTAAATAATTTGCTGTTAAAGTGATGTTGGTTTCTCCTATGATCAACACAGTACACGCTGACAGAGCAAAGGAGGAGAGCAAGCCCGCTCCACGGCCCTGGGGACCGGTTCCTCCCCGCCCCACTTGCACCTGCATGGTCTGTGCCTGGGGCTTCCACGTGCCGAGCTCCCCGTGTAGACTGGGGTGTGCACCCTGCCCCTCTCACTCCCAGGATTAGCGTTGCCCTGGGGCTGTTCCCAGCTCACAAAACGTCTGTCCCCAGGGCCTCCTTGGACACCTCCATGGGCGCAATTCTCCGCGGTTATAAACACCGCACTGAACATCTTTGTGCTCCAGAGGATGTGTGGTTTTTGGATCACGCTCCCAGACTCCGGATTCCACAATCAAAGCTCCCATCCCCAAATGGCTTTCCAAGAAGACACAAACACTGTTGAAACCCTCATAAATCACAGTGGGGGCAGGGGCGCTCCGAGGCAGCAAGGTCACTCTTGCCTTCGGGGTGACAGCACGTGGGAAGGTGGCCTGGAAGGCTGGGGTCTGTTCCTTGGCTACCCCGGTCACTGCCTTGCCCATGGGAGCAGCTGGGCGTGTGTGCCTCCCCACCGTCGGTTTCCTTGTCTGTCAAGCGGGCACACGTCTGTGTGGGCTGTCAGTGCTGTATCTCCCGTGTGTCCTCATGGGAGGCCAACCCCCGGCACCCAGAGGGACAAAGGAGTACCCCGTCCACTTTCGCGTGACTGCATCCACTCTGGAGGAATGCAGGAGAGGGCTGGGGAGGGAAACACCCATGCTGGGTGTGCATTAAAGTATGTTTGCTTTCGTTCTCTCCTTCTCCCCCCGGGGCTCAGACTTGCCCCCAGGGAAGAAAGGCAGCTTTGCCAAAGCCAAGCAGGAAAGCTGAGATCTCAGCGTCAGCAGCCCCAGACCTCATCTCTCCCTACCTGCTCCTTTCCCGGGGCCCAGAGAGGGCATGTGACGTGCCCAAACGCACACAGCATCTTGCAGCAAAGCTCAGGTCCACACCCAGCCCCTCAAACCCCCTGCTGGCTTCCTCTGAGCTCTGAGGTCGGCAGTTCAAGGAATCTGCCTGGCCGTGGACCAGAAGAGCCGGTGGGTGGAACACCACAGCAGCCCCCTTCCTGGGCGGCCTCCAGGTACCAGCACCTGACCAAGCTACACCTGTGTGAGCTCCCCGAAGCAGATGCTAACAACATCCCCGTTTCACAGTCAAGGAAACTGAGGCTGGGCCTGGCTAGGCTGGAGCAAGAGCACCCAGCCAGCTGACCCTGGCCCGGGGGGGAGGACTGTGGCCATGCTTCTCCCCCTGCCCACTCCCCTGCCCTGTTGGAGTGTACATTTCTGTTCATTTGCTGGGGTCCTGCCTGGGTGGGTTCCAGAGGGGAGTGCCAAATGGAATAAAATCAAGCTAGGTGAGAAATCCAGGCGGAGGGAATTGGGGGTGGGCTTGGCAGAAGGAATTGTACCCTCCCCCTGGGGTACCCCAGGAGAGAGGAGGCGGGGTGGGGTGGGGAGGGATGGAGAAAGGCCCCGGCCTGGGCCCACCCCTGGTTCCTTCTGGCCCAGGTGGACACCCTGCACCCGCCCCCCTGCAGACCCCCACCCCCAGGCCAAGCCCCAGGTGCGCAGCGCCGCCGGGCGGCTCCAGCTGTCAGCCAGGCGATGAATTACACGCTGTAAGAAGGTGTTGACAGGAGCAGCTGGAAGCGCCCGGGTGATGAAAAGAAGCAAATTCACTGCGATCCCCGTGCGGGGCCTCCGGAGCGGCGGCGGGCGCCCCCTGCCGGCGGCACGCGGGACCGCCCCTCCCCGGCCCGCGCCGCGATCCCATTTCACAGGTGAGGCCACTGAGGCCCTGCGGGGGGTCGCCCAGGTACAGAGCCTCGGGAAGGGGCCCCGCGGGAGGAGGCACAGGGCAGTAGGGGGGAGCCAGTCGCTTCCTCTCAGCAGCCTGAGGCCCAGTTTGCAGGGGGGATGGGGTTACCAGGGGTCAGTGTGGACGGCACAGCAAAGACAGCTGAATGGAGGCGCGGCTGAGAGGGGGAGGGGAGGGTGAATGGAGACCCCTGGGGCTTCATGAGCCCTCAGGTCAGGTGCAGACACTGCTTGGTTTCTTGGACCCTCCCCACTGCACCTGCTCCCAGACGTGGGAAGAGGGGTCCTTGGCGGCTCTGGGAATAGAGTAGGAAGACCCCCACCACCCTCAGGCCGAGGCCCTCTCCACACAGACACAGCTTCAAAGACGGGAAATCAAGGGGAGCAGGGCCAAAGACCCCACAACACCTCAGCTGTGGGCTCTGCCCCCTCCTCCCAGCAGCAGGGGCAGAGGGAGGGGTCGAGAGTCAGACACACAGACAGGGTCTCGGGAACAGAGAGACAGAAACCCAGAGACATTTACACAGATGGGGCAGAGAGAGGGAAGGCATAAGCAGACAGAGGAGGGGTTTCAGGGAAAATGTTCAAAGGGTTTTTCCCTGGGGTATTTGCACAAAGGATTTTCAAACAGTCTTTGTCTAAGACCGCCCAGGCTCAGCCCACTGCAGCCAACAGTGACCACCCTGGGACCCAGGCAGGGTCGGCGGGCCCAGTCTTCTCTCTCAGCCCTGATACGGATGTCTGAGCACAGATATGGACACTTCCGTCCCATGCGGGCCTGGGGCACCAGGGAGGGATGAGGCTCACTGAAGGGTCTGGCACGGGCCAGCCAGCCAACACACCTGGTCTGGGCCAGAGCTCCCAGCACCCACCCTGCCCAGCTGTGGAGGTGCAGAGATGCAGTCGTGAGAAGGACGTTGGAGGTGATCTTGGTCTCTGCTTGAATGCTCCCACTGACAGGGATGTCACTACTCCTAGAGGCAGCCCAAAGTGTAATTCTGGGCATCTCAGAGAACTAGAAAGTCCATTCTTATCTGAAGAGGATTACTCCTCCCTCTCAGCCCCTCTGACCCAGGTTTCCAACACTGAGTTCTGGAACCGTGCACACCACAGACATCGCTTTGACATGCATTTATCAAGAACCTACTGGGTACTGGGGAATGTTGTTGGTGCCGAAGCCGTTCCTTGGAAAGAGGCGTTAAAGGGGAAACCCCACGAGGCCAGAGCAGAGGAGGCAGGGAGCGAGGGTCGACTCAGTGTCCTGGTGTGCCTGATCTCGGGCACCCTCGTGACGATGTGGGGAGGGTATTATCATCACCACCACCACTGTGCAGAGGAGAAAAATGAGACTCAGAGCAGTTAGGGCCCTGTGCTGGGCACCAGGCACCTGGGACAAGCCAGACCCTGCTTTGGCCACATGACGGGGTTAGGGATGATCATGTGACCTGACTGTGGCCTGGAGCCACAGCAACCATCAGGGAGGGGCTGTGAAACATGCCAACATAGGAAGCATCAGAACTGAGAGATGGAAAGAGACTGGGTCTCGATGACATCATAGGAGCTCCTGGATCAACCCATGCCTGAAGCTGGTCCTGCATTTTTTTTACTTAAGTGAAATAGCAATTCCTTTTTTTGCTTAAGCCAATTTGAATTGAGTTTTCTACAGCCTAAAGAATCCTAATATCCAAGGGTTTATTGTCCATAAGAAACATTCCTAATTAAAAATGTGTGAGTGCTGTGGAGGGAAGTAAAGGAAGGGCCACCCACTATCATCGTAAGAGCCAGCATTTACCCAGTGCTTTGAATGTACTAAGTGAAGGGCTGCGAATGGATTAGCTCATTGAATCCTCACAGCAAGTCCATGAAATAGATTCTGTCACTAGCCTGTGTATTAGTTAGGACACATCATGCTAGCTGCTGTGACAAATAAACGTCCAATAAATGACACTGACTTAAAATCAGAGTTCATTACTTGCTCATGTAAAGTCCAGCCTGTCTACACACGGTGATTCAGGGACCTGAGCTCCTTCCATCGTGGGGTCCCACCATCCCCCAAGGCCTTGGAATCACTGGATCTGCCCGGCCGGCCACAAGCCCGGGGGTGGGGGGCACACTCTTGAAGAGTCTTATGGGCCAGGCCCAGAGGCAGCTTCCGTCACCTCTGCTATGTCTCATGGGCCACAACCCAGGCACGTGGCTGTTCTAACTGCAAGGGGGGTTGAGAGATGCGGTGCCCGGGAAGAGAAGGGAAAGGTCCAGTCTTGCTTTGAGAGGTCACCCAGATGCCCCAAGTCACACAGATGGGCTGGGACACAACCAGGATCCAGGATTAAAACCAGGTGATTGCTATCACCTCACTCCCATTAGGATGGCCACCGCGGGAAAACAGAAAATACAAGTGTTGACGAAGATGTGGAGAAACTGGAACCGTTGTGCACTGTTGTGAGCGTGGAAAACAGAGCAGCCGCTGTGGGAACCAGCGTGGCAGTTTCTCAGAAAGTTAAATGTAGAATTACAATCTGATCCAGCAATTCCACTCCTGGGTCTACAGCTAAAAGAATTGAAAACAGGGTCTCAAAGAGGTATTTGTACACCCATATGCAAAGCAGCATTATTCCCAGTAGCCAAAACATGGAAGGAACCCAAGTGTCCGTAAATGGATGAATAGCTAAGCAAAATGCGGTTCATTCACACAGCCTTAAAGAGGAACCAAATTCTGACACGTACTACATCCTGGGACGAACCTTGAGGACACGATGCTCAGTGCAATAAGCCAGACGCAAAAGGACAGACACTGTGTGGTTCCACTTCTACGAGGTCCCCGGGGGAATCAGGGTCACAGACACAGAAGGCGAAGGGTGGGCGCCAGGGGCTGGGGGAGGGGGAGGGGGTAGCGTTTAATGGGGACAGAGTCTGAGTTTGGGAAGGTGAAACGCGCTCTGGAGAGGGACGGTGGTGATGGCTGCACGACAACACGAATGTGCTTAACGCCCCTGAACTGGACACGTACAGATTGTGAAGGAGGCCAATTTTATGGCGCGTGTACTTCACCACAGTGAAATAAGTCGGGGTAGGGGGACCCGGGAGCTCTTACACATCCTGTTTCCCTGCCCCTGACGTCTCCGGTTGGACCCTCTCTGGGGGGGCGAGGTGTCTCGGGGAGGCTGGTCCTGTCATCAGGGCCATTTGCGTGTGATTGCCTCTGATTCTCCAACCAGTGCTTGTTATTTTTAAGTGGTTCATTGACCCAACAGTTAATGGTTTTCATTTGGGGCAGGGGTGGTGGTTTTGAGTTGTTGTAATTATAAGATGGTGATTTCTTTTTCCCCTCTAAGACAGAAGCCAGATGAGGACACCATTTCCCCAGCACGAGCACGCAGCTGCTCTGTGGTCTGCTCACACAGCCCGCAGCTTCTAACGGGGTGCTTGACTTTCCGCCTCTAACGGGGTGTTTTCTCGGCTTTTGTCCACTCCCTGACTGGCCGTGAACTCCACCAGGGCAGGAGCTGTGCCGGACACGGGCCTGGTGCAGAGCGGGAACTCCGAAAATGTTTGCTAAATGGATGAAAGAGGAAAAGGGATGAAGGGCGGAACGTGGATAAATTAGGGGAGGAACGCGTGTCTAGCTTCGCCCCGCGGCCCCTCCAAGGGCAGCCCCGTCTTCTGATGGCTCAGCCCTGCCGCCCGGCTGCGCTGCCCCTCCACCTCTCCCTCCCTCCGGCCCCCTTGGCTGCCCTCAGGGGCTGCGGGCTCTTCGGGACACCAGGCTGGCTTCTCCACCCTCCATGCCAGAGACAGTGGAGTACGGAGCCCTCTCCCCTGCTCTCCCTCTGCCCCCTTCTCGGCCTGAAGTCGGCCAGGATGCCTCCTGGATCCGTCTTCCAGATTCCTAGCCCCACCTCCGTGTCCTTTAGATGCTGATTTTTGGAATAACCAGAGATGTGTACGTGCAAGTTGGCAATGGTTTAAAGGACTGATGGAACGTCGGGGAAGTGGCCTGGCTGTTTGCATGGCCGAGGTGATGGAGGCCGGCTTGGCCTTTCCGAGGGGCGGTTGGAGGGCCCATGGGGGCAGGTGCCTTGGGCCTCACAGGCGAGTCTGCAGCTGAGGTCATCCCGAGGGTGATCACGGGGGCCTGGCGTGGGGATGGGGTGTGGCGCTTATAGGGGCCGAGGCTCAGTCTGGGAAAGCGGGAAAGTTCTGGAGACGGACGCTGATGTTGGCACGACATTGTGAATGTCCTTAAGGCCACGGGAGTGTACGCTTCAAAGAAAGCCTCTTGACGGGTGACAGCAAACCACC
Source organism: Tursiops truncatus (assembly GCF_011762595.2). Lineage (NCBI taxonomy): Eukaryota > Metazoa > Chordata > Mammalia > Artiodactyla > Delphinidae > Tursiops > Tursiops truncatus. The sequence continues at coordinate 862,163 of NC_047048.1, forward strand.
CTCTCCTGTCCATCCCGCGGCGGGGGCAGAGGTCGCTGACCGACCCCGCACCCTTTCTGGCCGAGCCTCGGGTATCAGGTCCCTACTGCTGCTGTAACAAATTACTCCAAACTCAGTAACTCAAACCAACAAGATAAAAATAGAGAAATCTGTTTTCTTGCAGTTCTGGGGGTCAGAAGTCTAAAATGAACCTGCAGGGCCGGTTCCCCCGGAGGCTCTCGTGGAGAATCCCTTTCCTTGCCTTTTGCAGCTCCTACAGGCGGCACGCACCCCTCGGCTCAGGACCCCTTCCTCCCTCTTCTTGCCTCCCTGACCATGAGGACGCTCGTGCTCCATCAGCCCTACCTGGGCAATCCAGGCTCAGCCCCTCATCTCAACAGCCTTAACTCACTGACAGCTGCAAAGTTCCTTTCGCGGTGTAGGTAACCTTTTCTCAGGCTCTGGGGATTACGATGTGGACATCTCCTGGAGGTTAATCCACACCTGGATTAGACCTCAGACTCCCTCTTACCTCAGTGGTCCAGGAAGCCACAGCAGTCAGAGCTGGTAGGCTTCCTTCTGGAAGCGCTGAAACCCTGGCTGTAGCCCCAGGTCCTCACGGAGGTGGAGGTGACCAGGGCAAAGGGCAGAGGTGGGAGAGTGAGTGGGCAGTTAGTGCTCTGCCCAGCAGGCTGAAGGGGTAGCAGGAGAGACAAGGGGGTGAGGTCATTGTGCCCCGAGGCCAGCAGAGGTGCCGGACAAGACGGTGGAGGGAGGATCTGGGCCAAGGTGGGTCTGAGCCAAGTGGGGGCTTCCTACAAGCCCAGGACCGGGGGCAAGCCTCTGAAAGCCCCAGAAGGCGACGTCGGGGTGCTGAGCTGGTCCAGGCCCGCTTTCCCCCTTATTCCCCACAGCACCGGCGGGGTCACTCGTGGTGCCCCTCACAGAAGGGGCACAAGCTCCCGCAGCAGGGGTGAGCCCAGCAGGACCTCCCCGAGCTCTCCCAAGATGGGGGGACAGGCCACGGGGGACAGGTGACTCCCAAGAGGTGGCCCAGAGACAGAAGGGCCCAGAGGTATGCAGGGGGGAGCCCCTGGCCTGGGACCAGCCCCCCAGTCCCAGAATCACGGAGCCGCGGCGGTGGGCCTACCCTTTGTCAGGAATTCAATTGGGTGGGAGAGCCGTTATTAATTTTATAGGCTTTGCTGGTCTGGAGGCCGCGCCGCGGGTGGAATCCGGGCGGCCTCATCCCTCAGAGCCCGGGGTCAGCCTCCGGGGGCGACGTGAAGGCGCTTGTTGAGGTATTAATGAGATGTCTCTAGGTGCAAATACTAGTTTAATAGGTGTGACTTACGGGGCGCCGGCCGCCACCCGCAGCTCCCCGAATGCCTGGGCCCCCCGCCTTGTTGGAATAAGTAATTAGACGGTGCGGACACTCACTTAGACACTGTAATAAAGTGTCAGCCGTCACCCATGTGGTGCTTAATAAAATAAAATTAAGCAGTTATGACGTTTTTGTATGCGTTGTATTTCAACCACACTGGCCCCCGCCCCCAAGGTTTTAACCCCAAGGACATGGGGAGAGCCATGCAGAGACGGGCCTGGGGGAGGTGGGGAGGTGAGGAGAGACCCCCAGGCACCCGGGACGGGGACCGGGCGGGACAGGACGGACCCGCAGGGCCGGCTGCACGGGTGAGCGGCGGGAACCAGGGAGGCTCCGAACACGCCTCCCAAGGTCTGAGGTCCTTGCTTTTTCTGCTTTCCTGTCACCCACCCCACCTGCCACCTTCGAAGCCGCCATTCCCAAAGGCCACTGAGGCCCCAGCCACGCCAGCCGGGTGCCTGGGCTGGGCTGGGCCAGGATGGCGGGCGCAGGGGCTCCCCCCGCAGAGGAAACGGGCAGGTGTGATGGGGGCTGCATAGACCCCAGGCTCGGAGCACCCCGGCGACCCCCAAACAGCTCCACCCCCAGCCCAGAGACCAAGAGTGGGCACGTCTTGAGGACGTGTGGGGTCCGAGGACTCGGGGTCACACCTTATCTCCACATGTGGGAACCCCCCCAGCTCCCCTCTGCAGCGGAAGCCTGCCACGTCCCTGCATCCCACCCCCACCCCTGCTATAGAAACTGTGTTTTCTGATGACAAAACTAATAGCCAGGGAGGGGGAGGGAGGGGGAGGGAGGGGGGGAGGGAGGGGAGGGAGGGGGAGGGAGGGGGAGGGGGAGGGGCATCGGGCGAAGGGCAGCTCTGGAGAGCCTGACCGGGCAGGGTCACGTGGTCACCGGACCAGACCGCCAGGACCCGGCCTGGGGCCCAGGGATCTGAGCGCCCAACCAGGGGGTTCAGACCACAGGGCGCTCGGCGCCTCGGCCCCATCCGGACGCAGCTGTCTCTCCGCGGGAGCCGCGTCCGCGGGCCCGCACACGTTCCCGCAGCGCGGGCCCCTGCACGTGTTCGGGAGGTGCTCAGCTGCACCGGCCACGCGGCCAGAGACCGGAAAGACCCCAGTGCCAGGAGCGGGGGCCAGAGGCCTAGGCAGTGAGGAAAAAGCTCAGCCCACGGCCCCGTTACTCTTGATTCCGTGGGTGAGACGGCCAGGCGGGTGAACTCCAGGGCTGAGGGGGCAGGTGTGTTTCCGACGTGCTGACCGTAAGGCCCCGGCTTGGGGCCCCTCGTGAGAGGGGAAGCCTGGAGGGCGGTGGACCCCGTCTGGGGACTCCGGCAGAGAAGGGCCCTTGGCCCTCCTCAGCCCCCGTTCCCCCCACACCCACCCCCCCTCCTGTCCCTCACCTGCCCTGGGATGGGCCAGCCCCTCCCCAGTGCCCCGTCCATCCCTCCCCAGCCGCGGGCTGGGGGTGGGCCAGCCCCTCCCCAGTGCCCCGCCCATCCCTCCCCAGCCGCGGGCTGGGGGTGGGTACGCTTCCTGTCTCCGAGGAGGCTCCCGGGGGGCTTAGAGGCTAAACCGGAGCCGTGGTCACTGCAGCCTGAGGCCAAAAGGAAATTGGAAGCGTGGCTCATCTGGACTTTGTGTTCATTTTGAGCATTTTAGACAAGGGACTAAACTCTCTAACCTTGATGCTGGGTCGTGCCTGCCCCCCGGCCGTCGTCCCGGCCCCGCTAACTCGGCAGCCAGGGCCTCGCGTGCCGTCACGTCCGCCGGGGCGCCCACTGGAGCCTGGAGCACCGCGCGGGCCCGTCAGCATCCTTGCCTCCAGCACCCGATCAGGCCTGGGCCTTCAGCAGAGGCCGACGCAGCTGGGCGTCTCAGGGCTGGTTGGTGACAAATACGCAGGTTTTGAGAGACAGCTGATCCGAGACCAGGGCCGCCTGATGCCCAGCGGGACAGTGGGCGACCAGCCAGCTCTGCCTCTCCCACTCTCTCCTCTCCTGATGTCTCTGTCTGTCTCTGTCTCTCTTTGTCTCTCTCCTGTCTCTGTCTCTCTCTTCCTCTCTCCCTTCCCCATGTTTGTAGCTGAATCGCTATGAATTAAACTTATGCCCAGAAGATGGGTTTCCCCTGAATTCGGTGATTCTCTGACGTGTCACCACCTCCCTCTTCAGACGGGGAAACTGAGGCTCCCATGGGAAGTATGACGAGCCCAGACCACCCGGGAGCGGCAGAAGGCGGGTGATTCCCACGCAGACCCATCTGTGGATGCCCTGGACGGCCCAGGAGCCATGGCAAGCTGGCAGTGGGCACCCCAGGGACCGTCGTGCTGATGGGGACGTCGGCGGTGGGGGACTTGGAAGGAAGGAGGTCACACCCACCCAGGCTGGGCAGAGGGGGTCCTGCCTCAGAGCCAGGGCACTGTTAGGGCACTGTTAGGACACTGAGGGTGAGGGAGGGGTGGTCCTGGAGCCCACCCCAGGCCCGGAAGCCTCCTGGACCTGTTTTCACGACCTCAGGGCCTGGCTGCCCACAGACCAGGACCCGGCAGGCCAGGCGAGCTGGGCTCCAGCCCCAGATGCCAGCTGTCCCCCACCAGCACCCTCTGGGAACCAGGTCAGGCTGCATGGGGCCCCTCCTGCCCTCCTTTCCTCTCCCTCGACCCCCAGACTCCACAGCTAGGCTGCTGTGCTGAGCTGCGTTAATGGGGTCTGAGGTTCCCCACCTGCCAGACTCTTGGCAAACGTTTTGTTGACGTCCAGTGGTGCGGCCTTATTGGTCAGTTATTTGCAGGGTGTGCGGGCTCTTTCCTGGCCCAACATGGGAGGAGTCTGGCTGGGAGGGTGCAGCACCGGGGCCTGCACAGACCCCTCCTCACAGGAGACGTGAGCCCAGGATGCGAACCCAGCCAGAGATCTTCCCACAATGCCCTGTGGTCCTGGGCTGCAGCCGTCACCGTGCAGAATCCCTACCCCGGGCTTCCGCCCACCACACCCCTCCTGCTGTCCCCGATGCTCGGTGCAGGGGTGAGCGGGTGAAGGGTGATGCTGTAGGGCCCTCTGAGACCACGATCCCACCCCCCACTCCGGGGGAGGGACTGCCCTTCGGCCTTGCTGCAATGGCCTGAGAACCCCGGGATTCAGCCTCCCGCTCTAGGCCCCCGTCCCCCCTGGCCTGGGCTCAGACGCTCCCCTCAGGAAGCCCCTCTCACACCACCTCCCTGGGCACTGGGGGGTGGGGGGCAGGGTGCGAGGCGTGTGTCATCCTGCTTGGATCTGTGTCTCCAGGCACCTGCCAGGGGGCAGGGGGCTGCAGGGGTCCCGTGGCTGCCCAGTCACGACCCCACTCTTCCTGCTCCGAGGACGCTTCTCTCGGCCTCCAAAGTCTTCCGCCAGATAACGCTTCCCATACCCAGGGAGCTGGTCCCCAGAGCCACCCTCTCGCCACCGGGGGACGTCCCTGAGGCCTGTTGCCCGGCAACCGCCTGTGCAACCAGGGCAACCGCCATCCTGATCTCACCAAAGCCCCCGTGTTCCCCCTGCGTCAGCGCCTCTTGGCCCCAGGGGCCGGACAGAGCGGCCAGAGCCGCAGCAGCCTCCTGTCCCATCTCTGGGACCCTTGGTTTCTCCCAGCCTCACAGGTCAAATGTCGCACTGGGGTCCACGTGGCAGCCTGATGGTGGGCGCCCTTGGCCCGGCCACAGGGCGTGTAGGACCCCAGTGGGCCTGTGGCGTCCAGCCCGGCGCTCAAGGCCCTTCAGTTATCCCTGTGAGCCGAGGGCAGGAGGGAATCTCTGCGTGGCCCTCGGCCACCCAACCCGTGAGGCAGTCGGGGTGCTCTGTCATCCGCCTGGGCTTTGTAAACTGTAAAGTGCCCCTGTGTCCCCATCTGGTGCCCAGGTCCCAGCCGCTATGAAGCCCACGCAGTCAGTAATTCACAATCTGCAAAACTGTACCAACCGCCCCAGCTGCATTTGCATCAAAATTGGTTGCAAAGAGCAATTAGCACCTCATTAATAATCAATGAGGTGCTAATTTACACTCCGCCCAAGAACAAATTGCAGATTCAGTTTGGCCTGTGACAGGAAGGGCTATGGTGGCAGCCCAGGCAGAGAGAGTTCCAGAAGTGACGGGGCGGGCAGCTGGGGCCCTTCTCCACTCCCCTCTGCTCCCACAGAGGCGGGAAGGCTGGAGGGAGGGAGGGAAATGGACGAATGAATGAACGAGAGAGTGAATGAACGAGTTCTCACCTGTGCCGGCCAGGTGGGCAGAGGCTCACCTGGTGGGTGCCAGGGCCAGGGCCCCGCTGGGGATGGAATGGGATGACGTGCTGCTCTAGGCTGCGGTGGGACCCAGTGTTTCCCCTGCCCATCATGGGGTAAGCGGGGCCTTTCCAGAGCTCCTACTGTGTACGTGCCCTGCTTCACTCTTCACACAGGGTGTCCTTCTGTCCCATTTCATAGGTGAGGACGCCAGACCCAGAGAGGGTGGCGGGACCTGAGCTTGGCCCCCTGGCTCCACACACCACAATTCCACATGCACCACGATGGCCCTCACTTTCTGTCCCCACCACTTGGTGGGCATCTCTGTTTAAGAACCCTGTTCCTAGCACCCGACCCAGGAAGACTCGGCCTTACGAGGCAGGCAAGGCCCCTGTGGCCTGGGTCAGTCAAGGAGGGCTCCCTGGAAGAGGAAGAGAGAGGGCCGAGTCAGAAGACTTTTGCTTTCCTCTCCCCACAGATCAGGAACTTGCCTCTGCTGCTCCCCACCCTGCCTGGGTGCTCCCCAGACCCCTTCTGCTTTCAGGTTACCTGGAAGCCTCCTGGCCAGGGGCACCTCGGGGACAGCCTCAGGGCTGGCACGGGGTGGGGCAGAGGCCAAGGAGAGCCCCACAGTGAACACCTAAGGTGACCCCTGAGGGAGGGAAGTGCTGCCCAGTGGCCGGGACGGGCTCGCATGGCCAGCGGGGCCACCAGAGTGCAGGGCGTTGGAGAGGAGCCGGGCCTGGGGCAGCTGGAAGGAGGGCTTTCTGGCAGAGGGAATGGCCGTGCAAAGGCCCTGAGGTGGGACGGGAGCAGACAGAAGGGCACGCTGACACGCGGACCAGAGAGGGCAGGTCAGAGTCGGGCGGAGAGTTCGGAATAGAGAGGAGGGGGAGGAGGTCGGCCGAGACAGGGGTCTGGGTTTTATTCTGGGGTCTTTGCAAGGGTCGGAGGGTGTGGCCTGGGGTCCACTGGCCGCCGTGGGAGGTTGCTCGGAAGGGGACACGGCAGGAGTCTAGAGAGGGTCTGGGTGTCACGGGGGGAGACTGAGGGCAGCTTGGACCCCGGCGGGGGCACTGCGGGGGCAGGACGGGGAAGGCTGTTCTTCAGGTTCAGGCGGCCCTGCGTGTCGCTGGCGGGTATAAGGATATCCCCAGCCGGGACCACGCGGGGCCTCTCCGATTCCACCCGGGGCCTGGTCCCCTCGCCACCTCCTGCCTGCACCCACCACCCTCACCATGAGATTGAATTGACAGCGGACTCCAACACATTTCAATCCATTTATTGCAAAATTACTTTTCAATAATTATATCACCGTGCCGACTCTGTTGCATAATGAAATTAGCATGAGAGATATTAGAGAGAATATAAAATTATAAGAAATATTGAAATACCTCTTCCCGTCTGTCTTCATGAGGCCCCATAGCTTAACTGGGAAGCGGGCACACCTCATGGATGGGAGTGGAATGCACAGGGTGTCATTTTATAATGTCTTTTGTGTAAATTAATTATAATGGTTATTGCAGCTTTCTATTATTGGATTGAAATTTCCCTCCACTGGAGCCAATTAGGGGAGAATAGGACCCTGGCTGGTGGCCCCGAGTCCCCTGGGCCCACAGAATGGAGAGGATGGGGGAGGGGCAGGAGGACAGGCCTGGGCTTTACCGTCAGGCAGGTCACAGTTCAAATTTGGGCCCTGCTGTGTGTCTCTGGTGAAGCCACTTAACTTCTCTGATCTTGGGTTTCCCTCAGCTACTAAAAAAGAAACCACTAGTAACTCAGCCACGTTGCCGGAGGAGGAAACGAGCATGTGTTCGGTGCTGGTAAAAGTTGGTGCAGCAGTTAAATGTTGCCGCATAGCCAGCAGCTCCCAAGCTCAGTGGCTTAAAGCAACAGCGAATGTTGGTTATCGCCGCAGGTCGGTCAGGAACGTGCGAGAGGCTCGGTTAAGGGTCTGGCTCAGGGTCTCCCACGGCTGCGTCAGGAGTCAGCCCGGGCTGCATAATCTGAAGGCTCGACCGCGGCTGGAGTCTCCCGTCCAGGTGGCTCAGGGTCAGTGCCAGCTGGTGCCCAGGGCCTCGGTTCCCCCCCATGCGGCCCCTGCACAGTCGTTGTGTGTCCTCACGGCATGCCGGCTGCCCTCCCTGGAGCCAGTGACCCAGAAGACCAAGGCGGACGCCACAGTGTCCTTTGTGGCCTGTGTCAGGAGTCACATGCCAGCAGGTCCCTGGACTCTGATTCATCCTGTGGGGCGCTATGCAGAGGCATCAAGACCAGGAGGTGAGCATCTCGGGAACCACCGAAGAGGCTGGCTACTGTAACTCGCTTCTCCCCCGGGGGTTTCACGGACATGGGTCCCCACAGCTGGCCAGGGCATGCTGTCCCCGAGGGGCCTGCGTCCTTGTCCTGCCTCGAAGCGGGTGAGCCTGGGGAAACGTCTCTGGCCTCCACCAGCCCATCTGCAGGACCTGGAATTAACGAGCCTGTGGCCGGGTGTACAGCACCGAAGCCAGGTCCCTATTTCCCGTCCGCTACGGCCGGGGGTCTAGCTGTTTGCATCTCTTCTGACCATAGCGACTGCAACCAGGCCTCCCGCAGCCCCAGGAGGACCACTGTGCCTTCCGCGCGGGATGGCGCAAGGTGCCCTACTACAAGGCAGGGCCTCGGGGGCAGAGGGAGCTGGTGCTGGGGTTGAGAAGCTGGGCTGGCTGAGGTCTGAGACCTCACAAATGTGCCCACTCTCGCTGCGCAACGTGGGGGCCGTCCAGCCGGTCCTGGGTCCAGGTTGTTCCTCCCCTGGGGTCCCTGTGATTTCCAAAAACCATGAGGAGTCGAGGGGGACACATCAGCAGCCCCTCCTGGGTCCCCGGCAACTGGACTCTGTGACGCTCTTGACAATGGGGGTTCGGAGGCAGCCAGTGGGAGCCGAACGGGGGTCCCGTGAATGAGACTTGAATCTGGGGGGGAAGTGGGTTGCCCTGCTTCCATCATCCTAGCGCAGGAGCCCAAGAGGGCAGGGGCGGGACTGTTATGATCCCCCAGTGTCTTGGGTCAGGACTCTGGCTGGGCATTGCCGGGCACTCCATTCGGGGGCTCAGGGCTGCGCTCTCATCTGCCGGCTCAACCGGAGAAGACACCCAGGGTGTTGGTGGTTTCCTCTCCTGGCAGGTGCCGGCCGGAGACCCAGCTTCCTTGCTGAGGCTGCTCTCAGGTCCTGCAGTCCCTGGCCACGGGGCCCCTCCCAGCATGGCAGCCTCTTGTCCAAAGCCGACAAAAGAGGAAGTTCAGCAGCCGATCTGCCAGAGCGCCGGAGCCCTTACATTATGTGGCCTCACCTGGGGGGCGGACACCACATTCTGTGGGCTGCGGTCGAGTCACAGGTCCTGCCCGCCTCGAGGCGGGGGTCATGGGGGCCTCTTCCCCGGAGCTGCACAGTGAGCGAGGGTGGGGCTGAAATCCAGCCCCGCCTGTCAACACCAGCCCCCCCACCGCTTTCTCTCCAGGCAGACGTCTGGCTGTAGAAGGGAGGGGAGAAACAGTGGGGGAAGGAGAGGCGGGGACCCAGGCCCCAAAGCACCTCAGAGGCCATGCCCGGGCCCAGGGTCGGGGCCACGGCGTCCCCACCGCGGAGGCCCAGGGCACCGCTCTGGCCCCAGCATCCAGGGGTGGGGTCTCCTCAGCGGCCTCGCTCTTCCGGCCTCGTCCAGAGACCGGTTCTGAGCACGGCCTAACTTATTAACAAGTACAGGGAGGAGGCTGATGACAGCCAGAGCCAGCGGCCCGACCGATGGGGCGCCGGGAGCGGCGAGCAGCCCCTCTGCGTCTGGACTCAGTGCAGAACGTGCGCTTCGCGAGGGGCCCCTGCCCCTAAGCGCGCCCCAGCGAGCACGGGGTTAGCTGATGCGGCTGTTTGCTCCCCGCCCGTGGGGAGTCCCCCCAGGTTGTTACCAGACTACAGTGCCCTTTCCAGCAGGCCTCCGAGAACCCGATTCATGGAAGAGCGCTCCTTTCTGCACAGAGGGCTCCCCCAAACTGCAAAGCGGCAGAGGGGCCCAGAGCTCCGCTCGCCACCCATGCAGATGAGAACCCGCCTGCCGGCCTCCAGGGGCCACGCGGCCCATGAGGCTGAGGCCTGGCCCCGACCAGGCCCCCGAGCGCCCTCGCTCCTGCCGCCTCTGTCCAGGTCCCACACGTGAGTCTGCTCTGCAGGGTGGGCAGCCAGAGGCCCCCGGGACCCCACCCTGCCTGGGGGGAGGGGAGGGGACTGGGGGACCCTGGGAAAGGGGAAGAGACCCTTCGCACTTGCCTGACGTTGTCCCCATCCTCACGCTGTCCCCTCGACGGTCCTCCAGGGCTGGCCTCCCCGTTGCCCTGACCCCCACAAAGCCCATTCCAGGGCCCACCCCCAGCTCAGGGGCCTGGGCTCCACACGAACATTTCCCAGTTTATTTACTTGTTGAGCAGCTAATGTATTCACAACATTTCAGATTTTAAAAGGAGAGAAGAAGCCAATGGCTCTATACGAGGTTTTCATAATCACCAGAAACTGGAAACAACCAAACATCCCTGTGCAGGAGGATGGATAAATAAGCCGTGGGGTATTCGTGCCGTGGAATACTACGCGACAGTGAAAAAGACCACGGCTGCCCACGCCCGATGGACGGGTGTCACCGCACAGCTCTGCGTGAAGCGACCTCACAGGAATTCCATGCAGGGGGTCCCAGGACAGGCCACGTTTGGTGGATTCACTGAGCTGCTCACCCGGGAAGCAGACACTTTGTGGGATGTGGCTTTTTTTGGCTTTTTTTTAAGCAGAGAAGGGTTTACAGAGAAAAGATTTCCTCTCACTCTGTCCCCAGCCACCCAGTTCCCCTCTCGCAGACAGTTAATGCTGACACTGCCCTAGGGGTCCTTCCAGAAACGTCCCGTACACGTAAGAGCACGTATGGCTCTGCAGGTGATTGTCACGACGACTGAGTCCTAGAGCAGCCAAGACCCCCGCAGCTGCCCACGGTGTAGGGAGTCGCGGCCCCCTTCACTAGGGGCCTTCGCACGTCTGTGAAGGCTTACAGAACGATGCACAAATATAAGTGTACAATTAGTCTGGGGGACAGAAGTATAAGGTTGGGCACACATGTTCATTCTGTCAGATCCAGCCAGCACCAGTCTGGTGTACTAACGGCCCTGAATGGGTGTCACTTAAAGGACCCGGGAAATGCAAATCATAACCTCGGTGGGATGCCGCCTCGCCCATCACTAAGGTGGCTAAAGTCAAAAAGATAGTAACAGATGTCCGTGAGGATGTGGAGAAAGTGGCGGGAATGTAAAATGCTGCAGCTGTTCCTTAAAATGTTAAACATGGGGTTACCATACCACCCAGTACTTCCACTCCCAGGTGTATTGAACTGAAGCCATACATCCACACGAAAGCTAGTATGTGAATGTCCATAGCAGCATCGATCATAACGGCCAGAGTGGAAATAACCCAAATGTCCGTCAGCTGATGATGGATAAACATGACGTGGCGTCTCCGTGCGATGGAGTATTACTCAGCCATGAAAAAGAAGGCGGCTCTGACACCTGCTACACCGGGATGAACCTTGAAATCACGATGCTCAGTGAAAGAAGCCAGCACAAAAGGTACATGTTGTGTGATTGCATTTATAGGAAAGGTCCAGGATCGACAAATCCATAGAGACGGGAAGTAGATTAGTGTTTCCAGGGCCTGGGACGGGGGATGGGGGCGAGTGGGAACTGCCTGCAATGAGGATGGGGTTTCCTTTAGGGGAGACAAATATGTTTTGAAATCACACAGCGGTGAGGATTGCAGCGCTCTGGGAATGCACTAGAAACCTCTGAACGGTACACTTTAGAAGGTGAATGGCATGTGAATGACACCTCCAAGCTGTTCAAAGATGCCGAAGAAGGACCCGGCTCTCGGGCTGCAGGCGCCAGGTGGGGTGAAGGCTCCGCTCCGGAGCAGGCGCTGGGACCACCCTGAGCTGGGGCACCACCAGCACGACGGCTCAGTCCTGAGTCCCTGCAACAAGCCCCCCGGAAGCACGTCCTCCTCGGGGGACCCCCTTTACAGTGGGGTCTGAGGCCCCAGGAGCCGGGGTAAACTGAGTCAAGGAGAAAAGGCGCAGACGGGGTTTCCAAGAGGCAGGCCGTCTGGGGCAGTGAATTTTGCACCTTCGGGAGGAAATGGCAGTGAGCAGGGCCTGGGTGAGGGGGGTCGTCCCTGAGGGGCCCGACGAAGAAACACTTTCCATTATTCATGGATTTCCCAGAAAACCTGAAAGTCCCGCTGTGGGTCGTCCATGACAAACTGTCTCCAGAAACGTCTCCCAGAATCCAGCGTGCCTGGCGGAGCCTGGAGAGAAACGAAGAAGCAGGTCTCTTGTCCGAAAGCAGGAAAAGGCGACGCTGGAGGGCCAGCAGCCACGGCTGCTCGACCTTCCCGGCCTCCCTCCTACTCGTCAGAAACGCTCACGATGATGCAAAGAGATGTCAAAACATTTTTATTGTAGTAGAATACACACGCCTACAATTTCCCACCTTAACCGTCTCTAAGTGTGGAGTTCAGGGGCACTAAGCACATTCACGTGGTTGTGTGGCCGTCACCACCGTCCACCTCCAGAACTTTCTCATCTTCCCAAACTGAGACTCTGTCCCCGTTACGCACTCACTCCCCCTCCCCCTCCCCCAGCCCCTGGCACCCACCCCTCTGCTTTCTGTCTCTGTGACCCTGGCTGCTCCAGGGACCTCGTAGAAGTGGGATCGCACAATGTCTGTCCTTCTGTGTCTGGCTTGTTTCACAGAGCATCACGTCCTCAAAGTTCATCCACGCTGTAGCAGGTGTCAGTTTCCTTCCTTTTTAAGGCTGAGTGATATTCCTTTGTGTGATGGGCCATGTCTTGTTTATCCATTCACCCACTGATGGACACCTGGGTCACTTCCACCTTTGGGCTGCTGTGAAGATAGGCATAGACGTATCTCTTCAAGTCCCTGCTTTAAGTTCTTTGGGGTGTGGACCCAAAAGTGGAATTGCTGCCTCATATGGTGATTCTATGTTTAATATTTTGAGGAATCGTCGTACCGTGTTCCACTGTGGCTGCACCGTTTTACATTCCCGCCAGCAAGTGCTCCAACCTCTCTGCATCCTCATCCACACTTGTTATTTTCAATTTTATTTATGTTTTTTACAGCCATCCTAACAGGTGGAAGGCGGTACCTCACTGTAGTTTTGATTTCCGTTTCTCTAATGATTAGTGATGCTGAGCATCTTTTCATGTACTTTTGTCAATTTGTGTATTTTCTTTGGAGAAATGTCTATTCAAGTCATTGAATAAGAATATGAAACTTTCTATTGCTCATGTGTTAATTGGGTTGAGTTTTCTGTTGCTGTTGTTGAGTTATAGTTTTTTATGTATTTCTGGATATTAACCTCTTATCAGATATGACTTTTCAAACATTGTCTCCCTTCTGTGGGAGCCCTTCATTCTACTCATGTTCTTTGATGTACAGAATGTTTTCATTTTGATGAATTCCAACTTGCCTACTTTTCCTTTTGTTACCTGTGCTTTTGGTGTCATCCCCAAGAAATCATGGCCAAAAAGGTATTCCCATTTGCTTTCTTCTAAGAGTTTTATAGTTTTGCTGTTCTGTCCAGGTCTTTGATCCACCTTGAGTTAAGGTTTGTACATGGTGTGAGGCAAGGGTTCGACTTACCCTTACCGCAGGCTTTGGCGTGTGGATCTCCAGTTTTCCCAGCACCGTTTGTTGAAAAGACTGAAAGACTGTCTGTCCTTTGCCAGTTGAATGGTCTTGGTACCATCGTGGGTTTTATTTGTTATTTAACGTCATTCTAGGTAAAAAAAGAAAAAACATCTTTTTAGATTTCAGTTATTATCATGAATGTTATCACTCACCTTTATATTGCACAATGTCAATTTTAAATGCAAACATAAGGACATTTAACTCATATGCAAAACCACCACATAACACAATTCGTATTTCCTCGCTCATACATCATGCGTGTTCTTACCTGAACAGTGGGCTGCGTTCGTTTGCCCAGGATGGCTGCCGTCCCCATGCTCTCCCAGAACCTTCCCGGTCAAGTGGCCGAGTCCATGTCCCCTCCCGTTGAACCTGTGTGGACCTCAGTGGCCGCTCGGCCAGCACCACAGCGACTTCCGAGGGAAGGTCATAAAAATGCCGAGCGCTGCCACCTTGCTCTCTTCAAAGCCAATCACCGTGCTGGGAAGGAGCCCCGACATGGAGAAGAACCAAGAGCCCCGCCCACACCTCACATGTGAGGGCAAAGTAAACATCTGTTACTGTGTGAAGCCACTAAGTTTGGGGATGGCTTGTTACACAGCAATGCGTAACTGATGTACCCACCAAGGACTAGGCCCTGGGACACTCCGGCATTGCAGCCACTGCTGTCCCAACAGAGGCCAGGGCGGGGTGGGGTGTGGTGGGGGATACCAGGAAGAAGTGGGAGGATTCAGGACAAGCTTAGGAGTAGGGTCACCAGAATGGGTGGGATCGAACACGGGAAGGTGGGCAAGGTGCAGTCCTGGAGGGCTGTGAGCTGGGGGGCGGTGGCAGGGCTATTGACTGAGCTGTGGCGTGCTGGGGGAGGACAGGCTGGGGACGGGGCATCTGGGATGCACTTTGGGACACCCCGGGGGGCAGCCAGCTGGCCATGTGGGTCTAGGGTTTGTGCCTGGGAGGTAAAGGTACGAGTCAGGGTAACTGAAGCTGTGTGTGTGGGCGAGACCCTGTCCTTCCCAGGCAGTTACGGGCTGAACTGTGTTCCCCTCCCCCTAATTCATGTTGAGGCCCTAACCCCCCAAACCAGAGACTGTGACCTTATTTGGAAATAGGGTCCTTGCCAATGTAAGTAGTTAAGATGAGGTCCCACTGCACTGGAGTGGGGGTGGTCTCCGATGCAATGACCAGTGTCCTTAGCAAAGGGGACATCTGGACACAGACATGCACTGGGAGAGGCCATGTCAGGGGAAGACAGAGATGGGGCGACGCATCCACAAGCTGAGGAACGTTCGAGATGGTGGGTCCAGCAGCAGCAGCAAGGGGAGAGCAGAATGTCCAGGAGGAGCCCGGCCCGCAGACATCTCCATCTCAGACTTCAGCCTCCAGAACTGAGAGACGACACATTTCCGTTGTTCTAAGCCGCCAGATTTGTGGTTCTTGGTTCCAGCAGGAACGATCCTGGCCTCAGGGTCCCATCTGTCGCCTGGGGGCCGGGGAAGGAGCTGCGCGGTGGAAGCTGGCCTGGCATATCCCCAGCGGAGGCCCTCGGTGGGGCTGCTAGGCCCGTCTCAGCACCTTGAGCCTGGAGCACAGCCGTGTGTCCAAGCAGCACCCTCCCCTCCCCCCAGCAGACAGCACAGCAGCCCTGCTGAGCGCCAAGCTTCCAGGGGCAGACTAACGTTGAGTGCTTCACACATGCTTCCAACATGACGACACACAAACTTCTATTCATCCTTCAAAACCCAGCTCAGGAGTCACCTCCTCCACAAAGCCTTCCCTTCCCAAACTTTGGGAGTTTGGCAGCAACTCTCAAAGAGAGGGGAAGACCCCCAGCCTGCACGACCCACCTCTTACTTCCCACTGTTGGCCCCTAAACAAAGGGACAGAGCAACGGAAGGTCTTCCCAAGCGGCTGTGAGCCCCCAAGAATCTGG
>NC_047048.1:2197500-2230000 GCF_011762595.2 Tursiops truncatus
AATTATGTTCCCCCAAATGTATAGGTTGGGGTCCTAGCCTCTAGGACCTCAGAATGCATTTGGTGATGGGGTCTTTAAAGAGGTGGTTAAGGGACTTCCCTGGCGGTCCAGTGGTTAATACTTTGCCTTCCAATGCAGGGGATGCAGGTTTGATCCCTGGTTGGGAGCTAAGATCCCACATGCCTCGTGGCCAAAAATACCAAAACATAAAACAGAAGCAATATTGTAACGAATTCAGTAAAGACTTTAAAAATGGTCCACATCAAAAAAACTCAAAAAAAAAAAAAAATAAAGAGGTGGTTAAGGTAAAATGAGGTCATACGTGGAACCCTAATTCAACATGACCAGTGTCTTTATAGGAAGATGAGATTAGGACACGATGCACACACAGGAAAGACCATGTGAGGACACAGGGAGAAGACGGCCGCCTGCCATCCAAGGAGAGAGGCCTCAGAAGAAACCAACCCTACCGACAGCTTGATCTTGGACTCCCAGCCTCTGGAATTGTGAGAAAATAAATTTCTGTCATCTAAGCCACCCAGTCTGACCGCTTATGATTGCAGGTGGGCTGGGTGGTTCTCCTGATCCCAGCTGAGCTCACCTGCGTCAGGGGTTGGCTCTCAGTGGGTCCTCAGTGGCCCCATCTGGGAGAGCAGTGGTGTGGCTGTGCCGCCCTGTGGTCTCTGATGCTCCAGCAGGGGGCCCGGACTTCTCGTCATGGTGACAGCAGGGGAGAGGGAGAGAGAAAGAGATGACGAGTGCACAGGGCCCTTGAGGCCTGGGCTCCCGACAAGCACTCCATCACTTCTGCTACATCCCACTGGCCAAAGCAAATCACGTGACCAGCCCTGCTTCAGGGGGTGGGGAACCAGATCCCCGGGGATCTGCAGAGCTGAGAGGCAAAGGGGGTGGGTTTGGGGAGGGGTGGAGAAATGGGGTCATTTTTGCCATCAACTGAGAGGATTACTGAACATTTTATTTTGAGTGTAAAAACCTGAACTTCAAGTCTGAGTAATTTGGAGTGGTTAAGGGGGACAGGAATACTTAGAAATAAAGGGTTGGGGTCCCTGCCATGCAGCTCTCAATCAGAGATGAAGATGAAGGGAGTGAGACAGATGGTAAAACTGTGACCAGCTTTGCAACTAAAACAAACAGCACCGCCAGCAGGCCTGTCGTGGCACCGACGGCCCCATTCTCTGGGGTGTCCTAAAGCCAACCACGGTTTGGTTTATGGTTGCGTTTGAACCCAGCTTAGTCCAGCAAGATGTTTCTCAACAGCTCAGAAATACGTGAGCACATTCTTTGAACACGTGCAATTTAGTCCAATCACCACTTGCTGGTGGAACACTGCAAATGAAAATAAACAAGATTCATACCTATTTTCCAGCACGTTGCAGTATGAGCGAAATTAACTTTGGTAAATAAGACCCTTCTGAAAAAGGATGGAGTCGGTAGAAACTGCTCTGTCCCCTGAAAACTAATCCTGAGACTGGAAAGACCCAGCCGTCAAGACAGGAATAGCAATGCACCGGGCGGCTCTGCAGCAGGAAACGGGCTGGTGCCGGGCACGCGGGGGCTGGCTCAGGAGCGACATACAATACGATGCAATTTATTTCTCTCTAGTATCTTTCAAGTGGACGTTTAACAAAACGCTCCACAGCTAATTACCGACTTTCTATGCAAAAATGGGCAGAGTACATAGTGCACAACTAATCAAACGGATGGAATCAGAAGACATTTGTAGGACAGTTACGGACGGGGGGAGCGCCCCTGGCCAAGCTTCGTTCGGGCCAAGGAGAGGCCTCATGGTACCATTAACTAGTAGGAGCTGAAAGGCCACCAGTGGGGAAGATGTCAGGGCCAGAGGGGTCTGGGTATTCCTGGGAGGCTGGCACAGACAGCCAAGACACCCTGGGAAGGACCGGGCCCGTAGGGGATTGATCGGGAGCAAGGAAGCAATGCCAGCCCTGTTTGGGGATGTGTGGGACACAGGGGCAGTTCAGGGGGCAGGGGTGATGTTTTGATTGAAATCCTGATGTGGACCAGAAGCCGTAAAGGTTTGTGGTGACAGTAGATGGAACACGCACGTGTCCAGCTTTAGAGGGAGAGGTGGATGGGCTGGGCTGGGGGGCCAGCAGCGGAGACATTCCAGGGAGAGATAAGAAAGGCAGGGCTGCGTCAAAAAGGCCCCCTGGAAGTGGTAGAGGGTCAGGGTTAGCGGACCCAGCTTTGTGGAAGACAAGAAAGTCACACCCAAACCTACTCTTCCTATTCTGGGGGTCAGAAGGAGAGGAAGACCGAGGTGGGGGCGTCTTATCTGACAATATTTGAAGGACACATCAGGGGTGACATTGATTGGATCCTGGAGTCACCAAGTGCTAGGTGAGGACGGCACATGGAGCTTCACCGTGTAGGGAGGATTTTGAGTCCCTGGGAAGCAGACACACTGGGGCTCAGGATGGCGGAGACTTGTTGCAAAGACAGTTACAGAGCTGCCCTGGGAATCCAGGTCCCCAATTCTAAATCCAGGGTTCTCAAGCTGAAAACTACTTCCAGCATAAGCCTGGTACATGGGTCTGACATGAACTCCCTGAAAGCAAAACTAGAAACGAAGACCCAACACAGCCCAAAATAAATAAATAAATTTAAAAAATTAAAAAAAATAAAAAAAGAAAGAGAACAAACCAAATCAGAACCCCAATGAGATGAATTTTTTTTTTTTTTTTTGCACCTTATATTTTGGTGTTATTTTGTTTTAGCTTCTGTCATCCGGCCCACATACTTTGGACTCCTGTACGTGTAGCCTGTTTTCATTTTAGAAAATGTGAAGAGGCTCAGAGATTCACAGATGCAAGCCCAGGGGTACCGTCTGCTGACCCGCAGACGAGCAGAGGGAGGACGCAGGTTTGCAATGGCTGGAAGACCGGCAGAACCAAAAACACTCCAGACTCCAGGTCAGACTTGGATAATGTCCTCGGGGTAATGCTTCTCACCTTCATAAAGAGAAGAATTACGACGCTGTCCCCCCCTCCCCCCCGCCCCCATGTCCTCAGCTGATGGCCAGAGAAGAGAGGTCATATTTACTATTTTGTCCTTACAGAACACAGAGAGGGATGCCGGCTGCATATTTGGAAAGCAGGGACTTAATGCTTTGAGATGGGGTGTCAGGCCAGGAAAAGTGGACGATTTCATCTTATTTAGTTAATGGTGACAGTGGAATCTTCTCCCAAGGAACTCACTGCCATACCTGCAAGATGCCCAGGGAGGAAACAAGCCATCGTTGACTCCGGAGGGGGGCGGGGGGATTACGTTGGATGTGTTAACAAGGCAAGATCAGGAGAGCTGGGAGCCAATGATAAGCCATCAGCATTAGTTCCTCCCTGGCTGAGTTTAGTCCAAAATGACAGCTTTGCCTGGAGGCTACAAAGCAAGCATTCAGAGAAATTCAGGAGGGGTCTTTCTTTTCTACTCTGCTGAGCGGAAGAGTGTCATTTTTCACTTGGTGTTTTAGATGCTCTGGAGTGCGCTTTCTCATTAGCTGTGGCTGCTTCCTCTTATCTAAGACGAGGCGTCTTAGATTCCGGGAAGAAGCACTGCTTTCCAAACCCAGGGGGAGGTGGCCATCCGACTCCTGGGGTGGTACCCAACGGGGCTGCAGGAGATGTTGTTTCCGCTCGGTGACCCAAGTACCCCCAAGTAAGCGGCTTCTCCTTATAACAGAGAGCTTGACCTTAACCCTAATAAGATGGCATTAAAGTCCCCAAAGAACCAGGAGCCGTGTCCAGCTGTCGCCACCGCAGGTCACCCCCCACCGGGGTACTAAAGACCCTTCTCTTTTCACCCGGAGGAGGGGAGAAGCTCAGACTCAAGCTCTCCTCCGTGGGATTCTCTCCACGATGCTGTCATCCTTCTGCGCCGGCAGAACCACCCTGAAACAGGCGTGTGCTTTTAGCTGCAGCGCCTTGCCAGGAGCTCAGGAGCCTGCATCCCACTTCCTGGCACTGATGGAGGATCCTGTCGGTGGGGGGAAGACGCTCCGGTCGTGCACTGCTGATGCGTTAGGAAAGATTTTACTGCATAACGTTTACTTTCCAGAGCAGCGCTGGGGACAGAAGGCCACGGGAGGCGAGGGGCGCTGCTCCTCCTCGTCAGGTAGCCCCTTGGTTGACCTGCCATTTAGGGCTTGGATGCCCGGGCGACACTCCGGGGTCCAGAGGCATTTCTCTGTGTCCGCAGCTATGCCAGGGCCAGGAACAGCAGCGAGCCAGCTGTCTGGGGCTGGTTTCACGGTTCCCCAGGCCCCGGGGTGGGACCCACTGCCTCCGAAGGGCTGGTGCGGCAACAACAAAGAATGAAAACAAGGGGATTAGGGGGTGCAGTTGAATCGCCAGAGGTTTCTGGCAGAGGCAGCGAGCCTCGGGCCGGATCACCAAGGACTCAGCGTCTCACGACTTAGGCCTTTCCATCCTCTGGGCCCTGCAGAAATATAAGCATCCCTTCGCCCCAGTCCCAGGCCTGGGAAAGCGCGATGGTTGCGAGGGCGGACGTTGGCCACCAATGACCCACCTGTCTCTTGCTCTTTAGGCCCCCTCCCGGGACCCTCTCCTTCCCGCCAGCTCCCTGCACTCGGCACTTTCGGCGTGGACCCTGCAAGGAGCCCGTGGGCTGGGCTAGAACTCAAGCTCTGGCAGATGGCCTAACCTCAGCTTCCCCTTCTGTACAATGGGAACCTCGCCAGGTTGCTGCCAACAAGCTGATGCATTCGGGAGCTCAGTGCCGGCGCTGCTGGTGTGGAGGAAGACGTGGGGACCCCAGGCAGCAGGAACGATGGGATGTGACAGAAAGGGAAGGATGCTGATGAAAGGGGGTCAAACTGAAACAGAGCAGGACGCTATGGTCCTTCCCACCCCGCCATGTCCTCAGCCTGCCTTTTGTCTGTGGAAAAAATTTAGCCAAAGAATAAGTTTAATCAGAGAGCTGAGAAAATGCAGAAACAGAGGAACACAGTCAAAGGAGACCAAATAATAATAGTTCAGTCATTAAGCAAAGTCAAGGACCTTTAGTTCCTCCTCAAGGGCTAGAGATAATATTCTGAGCCATATCCCGTGAGCTGTCTTATAGGTACTGAAACACCACCAGGTGGAAGAAGTTAACTACATGATGACCAGGCTGTAGCCATGACATAAGCTGCCACAATTCCAAGAATTGGCCCAAAGAAATGGAAACAAACCGACCCTGGAACTGAAGATGAACTGTACCTAAAATAATCGCGATGACGCTGGTCAGACCACTGATGACCAATTTCAAGACGACTGTCGGAGCTGCCTGTGCTGTTCCTGCCTGTAGCCCCCTCCCTGTGTCTGTAAACGCTCTTGCCCCCTGATTGTCGGCGGGGCGTGGAGTCGGCCTTCGGACAGGTGTCCGCCGTCCCCCCACCCCCCAGTTGCTAGCCTCTGAAATAAAGCAACATTCCCTTTCCTACCAACACTTGTCTCTCGAGAACTGGCTTTCGAGCGGCGAGCAGCCGGACCTGGGTTCGGTAACAAAACCAGAGGGCAGCTTCTTGACAGTTTGACCGGGGCACGTCCAGCTCCAGTCGCGATGCACAGATGGGACTCCATGTGGAAGATTCAAGGTGCGAATATTCCAAGGCCTGTGTGCCACCCTTGCTCCTGTCCTCGCTCCCTCTGGCTCTCGATATATAATCCTAGCCCAGGACCCACATGGCTAGGATTGTAAACCTGTTGGGAAAGAATTCTAGGCAGTCAGCCACGTATGCCCTCCCCGCCTCCATCAGGGGACCCGCGGAGGGGGTGGGTCAGGCCCAACTTGGGCAAGCGAATTCGTGTTCAGTCCACCAGGGGGTCATTGACTAAATCCCCACAGCAGATGAATCGTGCCCTCGCCTGGAAAAACGGCTCCCTTGTGTCTTCCGGGGTCCACTGCTGTTTATTAAGCTGTTGGAGAGCCAATCTTTCACCACTTTCAGGGACCCAAACACGGCCAGTTCTTGCTTTTCTTTCTGTTTTTGCTTTTTGACAGCGAACATGAATGCCTCCCAGGTTTCCTGTGAAATCCTCCATTGTGGGGAGTTAGGCATTGATGAGTGGACACATATAGTCCTTAATTCATTCATGAATGTTATGAGTACCTACTATGTGCCAGGCTCATGCTAGGCTCTGGAAAAACAATGGTGATAAAAAAACAACCAAAAACAAAACAACAACAACAAAAAAAAAAACAACCAGACTCGGTCCCTATCCTCAAGGCACTTACAATCCAGTCCAAAGCGAGATGATAACAAAATGATCACATAAATGAATGTAAAATTGGAAATTGTGTTCTAGGGAAGTTGCACGGTGCTCTAACAGCCTACAGTAAGAGGATTTGATTTGGTCATGGAGCTGGTGGAGGGCTTTATGAAGAAGCGACCCTTGAAGGATGAGACGGAGTCAGTTAGGTAGGTGGAAAAGGGAAGAGTGATTGGGTCAAAGGGATAGCATTTGCAAAGGCCCTGTGGCAGGAGGGCACATGGCAGCAATGAGGTCAGGGTCGAGAGGGATGGGTACACAGAGCTGGATAAGGCTGTGGAGGTGAGCAAGGGCCAAGCTGAGCAGTTTTGTTTTGTTTTTTTTTTGCAGTACGCGGGCCTCTCACTGTTGTGGCCTCTCCCGTTGCGGAGCACAGGCTCCGGACGCTCAGGCTCAGCGGCCATGGCTCACGGGCCCAGCCGCTCCGCGGCATGTGGGATCTTCCCGGACCGGGGCACGAACCCGTGTCCCCTGCATCGGCGGGCGGACTCTCAACCACTGCGCCACCAGGGAAGCCCCTAAGCTGAGCAGTTTTGATCTTTATCCCAAGAGCAGGGGACCCACTGAAGGATATAAAGAGGAAACATGGTCAAATTTGCTCGTAAGAAGATCACTCTGGCTCCCTGAGGTGGGCTCTGCAATGAGCCATCAGATAGCTCTGCAGAAATAAAGGCCTGTCCTGCAGATGCCGGGAGGGCTGCTGGCAGAAAGCCCTCAGCATCTGACCCCTTCAGGATGGCTTCTGCTGGAGAGGGTGCTGGCCCAAGTCACACCCCTTTGCAGGAGAGCCAGCATCTGGTACCTGATCAACCCCAGGACAGCCCGAGGGGTCATCCCATCTCCAGAATTCCCTGTGGGGTCGTTGGAGGCCTTCCTTGAGGCTGAATTGAAGTTGGATAATGTCCTCTGCCTACGCCTGCATCCCACCCTCCCCTCGCACCGGGGATATTCCTAAGACCACTCCCTGACAAAGCTCCTGCCCATTCATCTCCCTGAGTCTGCTTCCTGGGACACCCAGCCTGAGGCCCTACAGGAGGAGAAGGGATCAGAGAGGGTGCAGGGTGAGCAGATGAGTTCCCTGCGTCAGGCCAGGGGAGCTGGTGGTCTGCACTGGGGTGGGGAGGGCAGGGAGGTGGGGACTGGTTATGGGTTGAGTTGTGTCCCCCATAAAAGATGGTGCCACCCTAACCCCAGTAACCGTGAATGTGCCCTCATTTGGAAACAGAGTCTTTGCAGACGATCCAGTTAAGATGAGGTCAGTGGGGTGGGCCCTCCTCCAGTATGACTGGGGTCCTTACACAAAGGGGGAATTTGGACACAGAGACTCACACACAGGGAGAACAACATGTGAAGATGAACGCAGACGTTGGGGTGATGCCCGTACGAGCTGAGGATGCCAGCAAACCCCAGAAGCTCGGGGAGGGGCCTGGGATAGATCCTCCCTCACAGCCCCAGCAGGACCAACCCTGCCCACACCTTGGCCTCGGACTTCTGGCCTCCAGAACTGGGAGACAGTACATGTCCGCTGTGCGCGGTGATTTGTCTCGGTGGTTGGGTAAACGGTGTGCCTCTCACCATTACTCAGCTCAAATGACGAACTCACGGGTTCACAGAGAAGCCCCAGACTTTAAATACTGGTAAGTATGAAAAAAAGTGATGCTTAAAAAAGAGAAAATCTGTTGCTTGAAAGGAAGAAGGGTAGGTTCCCCACCTCCCCCAGGCTGAAGGAGTGAGGCCCCGGGAGGTGGCTGCAGGGCTGACTTCCTGCACTGCCTGGGGGTTCTGGGCGCGCTTTCTGTGCACACAGCTCAGGAGTCGGCACGTGGGAGGCCAGCCGGGGGGCAGGGGCTGCGGCAGCGCCCCCCCTTCTGCTGCTCACCTTTGCTCCCCGACTCTGTCTCAGACCCACATCCAGGAGGCAGAGCCCCCAGAAGAGGGGCGGAGGGGCGGCCGGCCCCTGTGTGCGGTTCTCCTTTCCCAGGCATGCCTCAAGCCACGTGCAAAGGAGGGAGAAGAGTGCGAATGAAACATGACAAGAGAAAAGCTTTTTCAAGCTGGGTGTTGAAGCAGATTTTCCACTCCCCCCAACTCCAGGGTGGATTCTTGTGTGTGTTGTTTGTAACCGTTACTAAGGTACAAGATCTACCTGTTGGAAGCATTCAGAATACCACCAGAACATTCTGGAGATAAAGGCCAAAAAACCCCCAAAACCCTTCAACCCCAAAACAACCCACAACCAACTCTTACGTTTGGAAAAGAAGATTAAAAAAAGATGAAAATAATCACAAAGGTACGATTTACTCCTTACAAGGTTATAAATATTAATATGAAACCTCTTTACACTGGGAAACGTTACCATACAGCATAATGTTAATTTTATGAAAATCGATTCATTTAGCGCTCATACATTTTTTTTTACTTCTCTCTCTGGCTTTTGCTGATGATTTAAGAATTGCAGTCTGGGTGAATGTTTCTTACTTCGACAGCTCCTGTCTGGCACCAGGGCATAGCACAGGGTTCTGACAACACAATTATTTCTCTGATAATGCGCTGTGAGTTCCCCACAGGTGAGAGCCGGGTGCAGCTAAGGCGGGTTGAGCAGCTGAGCTGCAAGCTGGATGTTTTTAATTATAACTGTGATTTGACTGACATCACACCCTCCAGATACACAAAGACCTCAGACACCAGACCGAAGGGGAAAATACCGAAAGTGTGAGGGGCAGGAGGTTAGCAGGGGTGGCGGCTTGTTGGTGCCCCCCCGGCCAGGCACAGTGTTTTTATCTCCTTTAAGCCCCCCAACAGCCCTGGAAGGGAGGTTTGTGATTATCCCCATTTTACAGATGAAGAACCTGAAGCTCGAGGTAGCCAGAAACTCACCTGAGGGTGTGTCACTAGAAAATGACTGGTGTGAGCTGGAAACCCAGGTCCACTTAGTTCCATGGCCCAGCGACATGTGGACCAAGGCATCAGTTACTACCTTGGACTAAAACTAGAAATTCCAGGGTGTTCCCCGCCGGGTCCCCTCACTGCATCAGAATCGATCCCAGTGATGCCGTTCAGTGAAGAGCCACAAATCCTGACCAAAGTGAATTAGATGCAGAATGTCGGTGGCCAGAGATGTGTTTAGACGGAACCCAGAGGATCAGGGTTTTGAAAGCTCCATTCACTATACAAGATGTCAACACCCTATTCCAATTTCCATGAGCTGGGTAACCAGGTGAAGTTCTAAAAAAAAAAAAAAAAAAAAAAAAAGGAGCACCGTGACAGCACTGACGGAAAGGGGGGAAAATATCCAACATGAAGTTACACTTGGAACCAATTTCAGCTCACGGAGAAAGATCCGGAAGCCATTCGGTGGGACCATCACAGCAATCAGCGAGAGAGCACGGGGACCGAGCTGCTGGGACCACTGCCCTCCTTCTAATTTGGGAACTAAATGCCGGTCATGCAATCTTGTTAAGGAGCGAATATGGGATGAAAACGGGACACGCAACAAGAGTGACATGCCAGCTCCTCAGCGAAGGTCTAAAGATCGAGCTGAATTAATTTCTAAGAGAACCCGTGACAGATTCTTGATTATGATCCCCAATTAGGGAAACCTCGGTTTCGTTTTTGTTTAATGTCAGGAAGTTAAGAGGCTGCCGGGCCGATGGCTAAGAAAGACGAGGAGGTGGAAGCCTCGCCTCCTTTGAAACGTAAGCAGCCGCGCTGCAGATCCTTTCATGCTCCCTCCACCAAGAAAGCTGTGAAATCCGTGCGTCTCAATCGATGCCCAACGAGGGAAATGCGGTCATGACAAGAATAAGGGCTTCTCCTCATCTCTGGAGCCCACAGGGGCTAAAAGCATCAGACAAGCTTGTTCTGTGAAAAAGGGAAATGAAAGATTCCGTCTTGGACTAGAGAAACATCCCCAGGGGAAAATGGGCCACAGAACCAGAAACTCCACAGAGAAATCTTCTGTTGGGCTTTTCCCAAATCGACAGATGTCTCTGGTTGATAGGACCTAGGATGGCGCTACCTGGAGGGAAGAGGAGGCCTGCTTAGTTCTCCTATAGGTTGAAGGAAAGGGGACGAGATGGAAGGAGAGGGCTGGGGCCTGGAGGGATGCCCATGTGCGTGGGGACAGGGGAGAAATCCAGCCGCAGGTGCAGGTGCTGGGGAGACAGAACCCAGGTTCCAAAAGGTAGGAGCACAAGGACAGGATGGACGAGGGAGACTGACGCGGAGCAAGGAGGGCAGGAAATGGGTCAGGAAGCCCCTCTCGGGCTGTGCAGGCCGGCAGCACACGGCACACCGCCTAATGGGGGGCGGGGGCAGCACCCCAGCCAGCATGCCAAGGCTTGGGGACCTGAGGCCTGGGAAGGGACAAGGGGGGTCCTAACCCTGGAAACTTGGGGGTCTTTGAACTCAGGGCATAGTCAACAAGCCTCTCCTCACTTCTGACACCAAGACCACTCTCAGTTCTGATAATTGGCCACAGAATTCACCGAGAGCTGTCATACTCCCAGTTACAGCTCATGACAGTGAAGGAGACAGATTAAAACCAGCCAGGGGCACGCAGTCCAGGAGCGTCCCCCATACGGCACTCCCAGCTGTCCCCCGCTGCCCTGCAGTGGAGGTGTGCGCAGAGCTGACCGCTCCCAGCAGTGTTGTGTGACGGCATACATGGAACATCGGCCATCAGGGAGGCCCCTGCGCGCTGGTGTCCAGAGTCTGCTCTGGGCTCCATTGCATGCTCACAGCTGACTCCCCGTGGGGCTGACCTCGGCTCCAGCCCTTCCTGAGGCTGAGGTGACGAATCACATGGTTAGTCTACCTGGCACGGCCCAAAGGACCCCAGTCAACAAACGTTCTATCAGGCAGGACATTCCAAAGGCCCAGAGATCACTTCCCGGGAGGTTACTGGGCAGAGATGCAGCCTCAGAGCAAAGGATGGAGACCTGGAGCTATTACACAGGGCGCAGTGAGGAGCCCGTGTCCCCCAATAAGGCCACGGCTGGGGATCAGAGCTATGGTGCCAGGTCCAGAACTGGCTCCAGGGTACCAGGTAAAGGCACCTGAATCCTCCCCTTTCAGGTGAGGATGGGAGCGCAGGAGTGAATGGGTGGGAAGGGTGAAGGGGGTCCCGAAGCAGACACCCGAAAGCAAGGAAGATTGATCTGTGTCACAGTGCAGGCTGGGGGTGCAGAGCAGGGTCTCACAGGCCCCCAGGGAATGGAAAACCCCTTCCTCAGAGAGGAAGGACCGTTTCCCAGAGAAGGGATAAGATGTGAGCAGGTGAGAGCCACATAAGCCCCTGGACTATCAAAGTAATTTGACGTAAGTATTAAAAATTCAGATTGCTTATAACCCCACCCCAGGCCCAGGAAATGAGAGTCTTTGAGGCTGGACCCAGGAATCTGCATTTTTAAAAACATCTAGCATTAGGCTTAGCAGCGGGGTTTCAAGAGTGTGGGCTGGAACGATCTCGGCCACCTGGGCGGGAGAATCAGCCTCTTAGGCGGTTGTGTCTCAGCTTCTTCAGCTGTAAAGTGGGATTTAAAAAAATTTTTATTGACATATAGTTGACTTACGATGTTGTGTTAATTTCTGCTGTACAGCAAAGTGACTCAGTTATACATATTCTCTTTCATATTCTTTTCCATTATGGTTTATCACAGGATATTGAATAGAGTTTCCTGTGCTTAGACAGTAGGACCTTGTTGTTTATCCAGTCCATAGTAAAGTGGGAATTTGAATACACACCTGAAGGGCTGTTGGGGGGATGAAATGAGACATCCAGGGGGCACTCAACACATATTGCTTTAAGATCCAAGGTGCAGTATCCTTTTGGGATGAGAAAAAAGTTTTGAAACTAGAGAGAGTTGGTGGTTAACAACATTGCGGTTGTACTAAATGCAACCGAATGATACACTTTGAAGTGGTGAACTGTGCGCTGCGTGAGTTTCACTTCGATAATTAATAATAGTAATAATAATAATAATAATAATAGTAAATCCAGGGTGCAGAAATCTCCTCCGGTACACGGCTACCTTTCCACAGAGATCCAGGATCTCTCGCGTGTTTTGTACTAAGACATCCTGGCTTCCTCACCTGCCCCCTAGGTCTGCACCTCCCCCGCTAATGTTTCAAGTTTGTAGGACTTCCCTGAACTCCAACGCCTGCCACGTGAGAGTCCCTCTTCCCTTTGGGAAGAAAGATGTTTACAAATGTGTGATATTGTTGCCAAGCAAGGTACGCCCAGAGGTTACCTCATTCTCTTCTGTAAAACTTGCAAAGGAGGCAGAGCCCAGCCCTTTGCACAGGAGCCGTCCTGGATGCCCTCACCCGAGCCTGACTTAGCATGTTTAGAGGACTTTGGTTGAGGTCTGTTAAGGCTGCCTGGGCACAGAGCTGTGCCCGGCGAGGTCTAATGGGATTGCACCCCAGAAAGGCGTAAGAACTCTTATCAGGAAGATAGCACCTCTTCCCACCCGAGTTATAAACCAGGGTCATGGATCAGAAAGGCCTGAATGGTTCCAGCAGAGGCTGGACTGCAGGTGCAGGGTGGTGACCCTAGACCAGGGCCTGGGACCCTTGAACATGAGAAGCTCCCCAGCCCACCTCCAAACAGGGGCAGATGGAGGCGCAGTACAACCAGCTTTTTGGGGGCGTTGCATTCCAAGGCGATCAAAAAATAGCGGGGAAGAGATTTTCACCATTTTCAGTCTCTTGGTATCTCACTGCAATGAAATAATCAAAGTATAGCCGGGTCTAGACAGGGCAGCACCTCACTTTGGGGCAGATCACAAAATAAAGTCCAAAACGTGGGTGTCCCTGTGAAAGGCCTGGTTGGGTGAGCAGATCACCTTGTCAGAGCACAGCCCCGCGACAGTGCAAAGTCACATCACTGTGAAACGCCGATCCTTGAAAGATCTGCCCTCCTCGCTCCCCACCAAAGAGATGTTGCCTGGAAAAGAGTCTTCAAGTGTGTGTGGTGAAAAAAGAACAAATTATCTTCTCATCAAGGTGTTAAAGTTTTACAGAAGAGAAAAGTGAATTACTCTCTACCCGGGAGAAAGGCTTCTCACCACGGAGCAGCGGCGCTTCCGAATGCCACGAGGCTGGTCTCTGCTTTCCTGAATCCGAGACGATCTCCTCACCAGAAGCAGTCTCTCCTGATTATTTTCAAGTCTCTCACCGGAAGCTTCCTCCCTGCTCCACGCCCAGTTTGGGGGTACCCTCCAGGATGGGGTTATAGCCTGGAAAGAGCTGGGAAACCGCCTGAGTTCCCCCCGAGAGTAGCCTATTACCTAGGGGGTCTTTGTTGCTGAGAACATCGATCTGTCTTTTGTCTCAAAAGATCTCAACCAGGAAGGAGGGGGAATATGATGATTTCCGTTCAGCAACAGGACACATGAGGAACTCTGGAAAACTCCTGGATGGTTTAAACCCAGGATTCTCAGGCCCAAGTTCCAGCCAAAAGGACCTTCAGAACTTGGAATCCATAAACACCCTCCAGCAGACTTTGTGACAACTGTATTTGCAAATGCTTATTCGTTTCTGATGTGAGATGAGTTGCCTATAAATTAATACACATCTGAACACTGCTTTCTGTATGTTATTACAACCAAAACATTCTTCTAGACGAACACGAAAATGACAGAGAATGCAGTGGGTGGGCTGTGAAGTCCTTCGACAACAAAAAGGTCCCCTAAAGAAGTCTGAGAACCACTGCCCCGGACCAGCGTTTCTCAGAGCAAGCGCTGAGTCCGAGCTCTGTCCGTGGAGAAGCTCGCGGGCAGGTTAGTTTCGGAGAGCCATGCTCATGACCTTGGAATTTCCCATCACCGCCCGGGTCACAACTGTAATTGAATACCTAGGTCGTCTCCCCGGATAAATGCAAGATCTCTGAGGGTAAGGACTGTGTCCATTTCATTCATTATTGTGATCCCAGCATCCATCGTGGTGGCTGGAGTGAAGCAGGTCATACAGTCATTTTGACTTTCTATGTTCACCGCAGGACTTCTCAGAACCTTTAATATGCTGGTGTTTTTTGTGAACCTCCAAGGCGGGGCTCCATTGTGCTGTGCTTCTCAATATACCACGTCCTCCAAAGTCACCTGATCGTGTAACCACTTTCTGAGATGCCTGTTAACATTCTGATGGACCAACATTCTAGGAGATGCACATTGTACTGGGCAATAGGTGGTAATCAGAAGGGTGACAGCTCGATTCTGAGACGGGGGCCTTAGAGGAGCCGGTAGGAATGCCTGGAGAAAGCTGTCCGAGTGACCGCTGACTTACAAGCGACGGCTGAGTCAGCCCCAGACAGGGCAGGCTGCTTAGGGGGCGGACACCAGACCCAGACAATTCCCACCGGCAGCCCAGGAAAGCGACCGGCCCTTCACGCAATCAACAGATGTTTCTATTTCTTTTTAAACAGACTCAACTCGTTTTCCGATCGCAAAAATAACAAGTGTATATGGAAGTTCCAGAGAAGGAGAGACCCACGCCTGTCTCGTTAGGCGTCGTACCCTCAGTTCAACGAATACTTGTTGAGTGAATGAGTATGTAGTAATCTAAATGATGAAGTAGTTTTACAGACATTTCGTTTCACTGCTAAACCACCTCCGAGAGCTCTCTTCTGAGACTCGGTATGAATAAAAGTCCCTTGGGGGAACGTGTTAAAAATACATATAGGTTCTAGATTCCCAGGACTCGCTGGAGAGCTACGGAATCGGTACCTGCCTTTTAACAACCTCCCCAGGTGACGGAGCTGCAGGAGTCCCTGGTCTGAGAGCCACAGAGATCTGAGTTCAAAACTGAGCTCTTGCATTTATTAGGGGCTGGGGTTGGGGTAGGGAGGTATTGGACGGGCTGGTTATAGGAGAGGCTTCCAGGAGGGCACAGCTGAGCTGACATCTGCAGGGGAGGAAGCAGTCAGCCGGGGGACAGCTGGGGGCACCCTAGTAAGAGTCCCCTAGAAGCAGACCACGAGACAGAGATGAAAGTACAAGAAGTTTATTTTTGGAGGTGATTCCGGGAAAGCCCATAGAGGGTTGGGGAAGTGAGACAGGGAAGAGAAGCAGCCAGTACAGGGAGCGTGTAGAAAGTGCATCCAGACTTAGCCTGTTCAAGGGCCAGGGAGTTGGGCTGCTGACCCACCACCCCCTCCTCATCTTTGTTAAGAGTAGGGTTGGAGGTGGCACATTGGTTGAGAGTCCACCTGCTGATGCAGGGGACACGGGTTCGTGCCCCGGTCCGGGAAGATCCCACATGCCGCGGAGCGGCTGGGCCCGTGAGCCATGGCCGCTGAGCCTGCGCGTCCGGAGCCTGTGCTCCGCAACGGGAGAGGCCACAACAGTGAGAGGCCCGCGTACCGCAAAAAAAAAAAAAAAAAAAAAAAAAAAAAGAGTAGGGTTGGGGATGGTGCCTCAATTCCTGGCGCTCTGCGGTCTACACTGCCAGCCCGTGCTGGCCAGAGCACGTCCTTGGGATCAATGTGTCCTGGAAGTTTGCAGTTGGGAGGTTCGTGCACCGATGGGGGAAGGGAAGGGGGTATAAGTACGGAAGCCATGGCATCTGCCACACGGGGCAAGAGCTTTCAATGCCAGGGGGCTGAAGATACAAAAGCTCTGAAGGAAAGGGCGCGAGGTTTTCCAGAAGGTGAGCGCGGCCAGAACACTGTGAGGGACGCAGAGAACGGGAGGGAAGGCGGTGGTGGGCTGGTCAATATTTTCAGCCGGCTCTTTAAAAAAAACCCAACCCTCCCCCGCAAAACCCCCAGAACCCCAATTTTTAGTGTTTGCCAATTTCCACCGTGCAAATATTCACATCCTAGCTGATGTCATCTACCAAGGAGAACCCTGAGTGCAGAGTTGGAAAGAGATGCGAGTTCGGCTCTCGAGAGTGGGTACCAGCCGGCCCTAGCACACATGATAAGGTGCAGGAGTTCGGAAAAGAAGATGGAAGCCATTAGAAGGGTTTGGGGCAGAGGACAGAAGAGATGATCTAATTTATGTCTGTCAATGAGCCCCGAGGCTAGAAAAAAATGGGATGAACTGCAGCGTTTAGAAGTAGACCTAGGACCTACCCACTTTAGAACCTTGGTGGGGGGCACCCACACACAGCCCGGTCCTGACACGCACAGTTTCAGTGACAAGAGAGAAAAATCCATCGTTGGACCTCCCCATGCTGTGCCGAGACCCCCTCTTCCATTGAGAAAGCCTTAAACGTCTTTCATAAGTTAACAAAACATGAGGGGTCGCAAATAAAAACAGCTGCACCCCATCGTCATAGGCAGCGTGCACTTTCCCCCGTGGTTCCCCTTTGCCTGGGTAACTTAAAGCCTCAACACGAGCTTTGGTGACTTCTGTCAGTTTAAGTTAGACCCTTAATACTCCTTAAACATATTTTCCTGTAAGTAATAGAATCATGGAGGAGAAATGAAGCTATCTGTCATGTAAACATCAGCGTGGAAGGAGCGGGAGTGTAACAATGGGGTGGGAGGGTGCCAGGTGACCAGAATACCTGTGCAAATGAAAACTGATTTTCTGGAGAATTCCTCGCCTGGTGAAATAAATTAAATCTACATTTACTTCTATTTGTTTAAAAACCTTTGTTAAAATAAGTACAGCAGTATATAGACATAATCTGATAAATTAGCAGAGGATAAATTATACCTAATAACATTCTGCACGGGGAATATACACAGAGGGAACCCACAGGAGGTATGCTTGTGGAAGCCATTTAAATGTTTGGACTAATTCTATTTGTCATGGTAAAACTGACAAACTGATATGTTTAGGTCTCTTCAATCTTGTTTAATTTTACCTTTTTCCAAATCAGTTTTATTATTATTTTAATTGGGAAAAAATAATCTACCAAGTTTCCACTTAGCCTGAAGAAATACAAGTTTAACTAGGTCTTAAAATTTAACGCAGCTTGAACGGTGCACTGCTAGGAGAAAACCATCTCTAATGAGAGGAAACTGCATTACCAGCCTTACATGAAAGCGTGTTAAATGAAGCCTCATCTTCCACCCTGAGCACATCCTGCCTCTCAGATTTTCCCTCCCAACAAAAGGAAAATTTAAAAAGCAGTGAGTGTTTATTGAGTGTCTAGGAAGCACCTAGCACCTGCTATTGAGTGCATCCCGAGGTGGTGCTGGGGTGGGTGAGGCAGGGGTTATTGCTTACTGGCTGCATTTAGGAATGCACTAGTGTCCCACGACAGGGTTATTGGTTGGTCTTCAGAAAAATGAAGTTGTTGTCACCGTAGCTGCTCTAAGCCCATTGGGGAATATAAAAAGAACACATGGCACAGGGAACTGTATTCAATATCCTGTGATAAACCATAAAGAAAAAAATATAAAAAAAGAATGTATATAGGTGTATAACTGAGTCACTTTGCTGGACAGTAGAGACTGGCACAACATTGTAAATCAACTATAGTTCAATCATAAACACATGAAAGGCGGCTAATTCCGCATTCAATTTTTTTTCTTAACGTAGGTGTTTATGGCTATGAACTTCCCTCTTAGAACTGCTTTTGCTGCATCTCGTATGTTTTGGTAAGTTGTATTTCCATTTTCATTTGTGTCAAGACATTTTTTGGTTTCTCTTTTGATTTCTTCTTTGACCCATTGGTTATTCAGGAGCATGTTGTTTAATCTCCACGTATTGGTGAATTTTCCAATTTTCTTCTTGTGATTGATTTCTAGTTTAATACCACTGCGGTTAGAAAAGATGTTTATGTTTGGGGTGGTTTTTATACAACAATAGATAACTGGAACAATTGGCTACCAAAACCCATTGCCTGTTCCCTCCCCCTTGGTAAAAGAATTCTGGTTTTGTTTGGATTGGCTATGTGCCTAACTAAATACTGGCTCTTCCAGCCCACCTTGCAGCCAGGGTGGTCATGTGGTACAGTTGAGGACCCTGAGAAAGCTTTTGCTTTCCTGTTAAAAGGGAACAGTGAAGTTTGCACTCCCATTGTCTCCCTTTTCTGCTTAGAATGAGAACATGATGGCTGGAGCTGCAGCAGTCATCTTGTGATCCTGAGGGAAAGGCCAAGAAACCTGCCAAGATGTGGACTTTGACACTGTTGAGTGGCTGAACCAACACCTACAGCCACCTACCGGGACCTTCTTGTTATGTGGAAAAAATCCCTCCTTTTGGTTTGAGCCTCTATAGCTAGGATTTTGCTCTTTGCAGTGGATGCGTTGCCGACTGGTGTCCGTGCTCCTCATCTGTGTTAAGTCGCTTCTACCCTTGGAGCTTGTCTTCCCTTCAGACACAACTTCTGTAAGGGCGGGGACCCCATCTGTCTCTTTCACCATCATATCACTGACTCTGGCATGTTGGAGGTGCTCAAATATTTGTTAAATGTTGTTGAATAAGGGAAAGACATTGACGGATTTCCAAGAGGTTAGAGCAGGGTCTCAGAAACATTTCCAGCCTGATGATTTCATGGGCTGGGCAGGGTCTCTGCCTAGCATTCCAGCACCTCCCATTCCCAAGGTCGCAGGGAGCCGCACTCCTCTTTGGCGCTGGGGTGGGGTGAGAGGGAGGAAACGTCCCTCACCACAGACCTGTGTTGGAAGCTTCCTCTGCTGTGTTTCTTTCCTCTGGTGTTAACAAATGTTAATTTGCCACCATGATCGTTGCCTTTTGAGTGCCCTTTGTACTACTATAATTTTGTGGCTTCACTAAAGAAAACAGCCTTGTAATTCTACTTGCCCTTACAGAAAAATCCTCGGAGGATTGCGTTCTAGGGCAGGGAAAAGTCAAGGGAAAATTTTCAACGGTGGGGTTCATCCTGCTTTGCATACAGATTTAGGCCGTGCATGTGAAGACGTGAGCTTATTTTAATGTGAAATAGATGTGCCACCGGTTTTGACAGCTGCCTCGCTCCACTGCGTTTCTTTCTGAAGCTCTTTGGTCGCAAATGACCAGGTACGTATTTGGCCACACGCTTTCAGGCTAGGTGCCCTTTAGTTTGGATTTCAAAACACCCAGTAAAAATCTGCTTTAAAATTTTCCTTTGAGTCATAGAGAAATCCTTTGGCAATGTGGCCAAGCTGATGGGACACGTGTATCCCTCGGGTACAGGCTTTCTCCAGCTCTGGGTGCACGATGCGTGACCCCAGGTGTGCCTCTTTCCCAGGGGGAACGAATCATTACCAGACGGCATCATCTATCACGTCAGATGAAACAGACCCCAACATGGTCTTTGGTGCTCCCCTGCCTGGATTTAGATTCCGGCTTTGCCTCCCACTAGCTTTGTGACCCTGGGCAATTTCCCGAACCTTTCCGGTGCCTCATCTCGCCCCTTCTGAAACATGGGCATATACGTTGCAGTGAGGGTTAATTTTGCTAGAACGTGAAAGGCACTGAGAGCGGAGCCTGACACACTACTTGAAAACAGTAGGTGGCAGATATCGTCCTGATCCATCAGAGCTGAGGGACAGGTCTGGAGCAAGCCTGGAGGTAGGAGCAGTCAGGGACTTGAAATGTCACACGTGTCTTGGGGCCTCAGTTTCTCTCCTTGGAAGGGACGTGATAGAGTAGCTTGTGAAACCCTTTGCAACTGTAGATGAAACATGGGACGGGGATGCAGAGTGTTATTGTAACTACGTGATTGCAGTCTCTGCAGAGTGGGAAGGTGGAGGTTGGCAGGGCGCCTGCTGCCTTAGATTCACACCTAAAGAGTGAGAGAGAGTGTGTGTGTGTGTGTGTCTGTGTGTGTGTGGTTTCTATTGAAAACAGGCTTCACAAAGGCAACATAACCACCAGTCCTGGCCTCGCATAAAAGATAACAAGAAGAAGATAGAGCACGGAATACAAGAGAGGCAATGCAAGTCAAGTCAGTTAATAAATCCATCCGAAACCCTTCCCCAAACACTGAAGTTAAATTTCATCTCCAAATGCTTTGCATAACAAGCACTTTAGGTAAGGCGGCCCCTGAGAGCTATAGAACTTTTCAACGACAGGCAAATATTTCTGTTCCATTGTTAGGAGGGGTGACTTTTTGAAATCCATTCTCAGAGCCAACAACTTGGTGGAGCTATAAACAGATACGAACTAATTATTTGCTTTTGCAAAAGGCTTCCACTGCGTTTTCCTGTGGTTACCGAGCGGCAGGAGATAGCTCTGCGTGATAAAGGGCTAGAAAAGTGATGTATGGATGTGCAGGACCTGAGCTGCTGTGCAGACTATTGGCTCTGATGAGAGAGCCCTTGTAAGGCCGTGATCCCTATCTGGAGAGGAACGCTGGCACCGGGAATGAACCGTGGGCATGAATAGAAGACTGCAGCTTTAATATAAAAAACCTGGACTTGAAGTGGTTTGTGTAATCTGGGGAAACCCACAAGAGTTGAAAACCACACCAGTTCTAAGTCAGCTTCTTTGGTCCTCGAGAGGCCCGGAGGAGACCCTCTCCTCCAGTTCTCAGCCCAGCCACCAGGACCTGGGAAGCGGGGGCCACACAGCCTCTTTCCAGAGGGACAGAAGGAGGTGCCTTTTGCCAGGGACTCGGGCTGTGTCCTTAAGTCTTGCAATCAGCCACATACTTCAAACGATCATTTAAAGAAACCTGTTTGAATGAGACTTGACCTCTGTCTCGCTCCAAACACAAAACTTCATTCAAGATGGATCATAGACCCAAACACAAAACCCAGAACCACAGAAGCTTCTAGAACAGGGGTGGGCAAAATTTTTCTATAAGGAGCTAGATCTGAACTATTTTAGGTTTTGAGGACCATCCAGTCTCTGTCGCAGTCACTCAGCTGGGCCTCCGTGGTGGAAAACAGTCACGTACAGCACGTAAAAATGCACGAGGCCGTATTGCAGTAAAACTTTACGCGTGTTGAAATCTGAATCACATGTATAGGTTTCGCGTGTAACAAAATGTCATTCTTCTTTTGATTTTTTTTTCTCAGCTATTTCAAAAATGTAAAATCGTTCTTAGTTCATAAGCCACACAAGCACAGGTGGCAGGATCTGGCCTGAGAGCTATCAAAGCAGAGGAGAAAATCTGATGACCTTGCCAAAGATTTTCTTGTTGGAACACGAAAAGCACTAACCACAAAATTAAACATTGGATAACTTAGACATCATTAAAATGAAAAGTTTCTGCCCATCACAAGACAGTGGTAAGAAAATGCTCATCAAAAGACATCATTAAGATAGGCACAGACTGGATAAAATACTGACAGCAAATATATCTGACAAACGATTTGTATCCAGTACACGCAGAGACCTCCTACAAATTAACAATAAAGGGACAACAACCCAATTTTAAAAATGAACAAAAGACTCGATCGGGCCCCTTACAAAAGATCTAAGAACGGTCAATACATAAATCAAAGGTTCTCAACATGTTAGTCACCAAGGAAATGCAAAGTATAACCACAGTAGATACAAGAGCTAAAATAAAAAAGATTAACGGTAGCAAATGTTGGCAAAGATGTGGAGAAAATGGAACTCTCAAATGTTGCTGATGGAAATGTGAAATGGTACAATCCCTTTGGACAACTGTTTATTATAAAGTTAAACATGTACCTACCATATGACTCGGCAGTTCCTCTTTGGTGTTTGTCCAAGAGAAGTGAAAACATATGTGCGTATAATGACTCCTATGAGAATGTGTGTAGCAACCTTATCATAATAGTCCCCAACTGAAAACAGCCAAACTGTGCATCAGTAGAAGAATAAATAGTGGTATATTTAGGCAATGGAATGCTACTCAGCAATAAAAAAGAACAAAATACAGGCGTCCCTCATTTTATTGCACTTCACATTATTGTAATCTGCAGATGCTGCGTTTTTTACACATTGAAGGTTTGCGGCAACCCTGCATGGAGCAAGTTTATGGGCGCCACATTTCCAACGGCATTTGCTCAGCTCATGTCTGTCACATTTTGGTAATTCTCACAATAGTTCAAACTTTTTCATTATTATTATATTGTTATGATGATCTGTGATCAGTGATCTTCGATGTTACTATTGCGAAAAGATCATGGCTCACTAAAGGCACAGATGACGGTTAGAATTTTTTAGGAAGAAAGTATTGTTAATTAAGGTATGTATATTGTTTTTTAAACATCGTGCTATTGCATTATGTAGACTTTATAGACTCCAGTAAAGTGTACATGGGACTTTTATGTGCCCTGGGAAACTGAAAAATTCATGTGACTCACTTCACTGCAGTATCTGTTTTATCATGGTGGCCTGGAACCAAACTCACACTGATTCTGAGCTATGCCTGTTCTGATACATGCAACGAAATGGCTGATGATTATTTTTTATTAAAGACTAATTTTTTAGAGGAGTTTTAGGTTTACAGTAAAAATAAGAGGAAGGTATAGAGATTTCCTATATACTCTCTACACCTGTGTATGCATAGCTTCCCCATTATCAACGTCACTCACCAGAATGATACTTTTTTTTTTTAACTAAGGATGAACCTACATCAAAATCACTTAAGTCTGTAGTTTATATTAGGGTTCCCTCTTGGTGGCGTATATTCTATGGGTTTGGACATACGTATGATGACCTGTATCCATTATCATAGTATCATACGGAGTGTTTTCTACCCTAAGAAGCCTCTGTCATCTGCCCATTCTTCTCTTGCCTCTTCCCGCCTGCCTGACCCCTGTCAACCACTGATCTCTTTATTGTCCCCATAGTTTTGCCTTTCCTAGACTGTCACACGGTAGGCATCCCATAGTACATGGCCTTCTCAGACTGGCTTCTTTCACTTCATCATATGCATTTAAGGTTCCTCCATGTCTTTTCATGACTCGATAGCTCATCTCTTTTTATCGTGGAATTATACTCCACTGTCTGAATGTATCGCAGCGTATTTACTCATTCACTTACTGAAGGACAACTTGTTTGCTTCTAAGTTTTGGCAACGACGAATAGAGCTGCTGTAAACGTTAGTGTGCAGGTTTTTGTGAGGATGTAAGTTTTCAGCTCTTTTGGGTAAATACCAAGGAGTGCAATGGCTGGATCATACGGTAAGAGTATGTTTAGTTTTGTAGGAAACGCCAAACAGTCTTCCCAAGTGGCTGCACCCTTTGCAACCCCACCAGGAACGGATGAGAGTTCCCGTGGCTCCGCGTCCTCACAACATCTGATGCTGTCAGTGGGCTGGATTTTGGCCACTCTAATAGGCGTGTAGCGGTATCTCATTGCTGTAATTTGGATGATTCTTCAAAACAATTATACTGAGCAGAATAAGCAGCACATAAAACAGTACGTACCGTATAATATGCCGTTTATGTGAAACCCGAGAACAAGTGAAGCAATTTATGATGATAGAGATCAGAAAGTGTTTGCCTGGGTGTGGAGGAAGGAAGTTGACCGACAAGGGGGGAGAGAGAATGTTCTGGGGCGATGGCAATATTCTAATCTTCACTGTCCAGAGCAGTGGCCAGGAGCCACATGAAATGTGACTTGAACGGTGGCTAGTGCAAGTGAGGAAATGAAGTTTAAATTTTATTCAACTTTAATTAAATTTAAAAAACTGAAGCAGGGCAAAATATTATAACTCTTGTTTTGGTAGGACATCATTTCACGTGAACGGTTCAAAAGTTAGCATCTGAATTGAGATGTGCTATAAGTATAAAATATACACTAAGTTGCAAAGACTTGTTGCCAAGAAAAGTAAAATTCCTTATTATAATTTTAATCTTCATTACGTGTTGACATGGTAATGTTTTTAATGCACTGATCTAAAAATACGGTATTAAAATTAATTTCACTTGTTTCCCTTTACTTTTCCTAATGTGGCTACTAGAAAATTTTAAATGACACGTGTGGCTCTCATTACACTGCTACTGAGCAGCGCTGGGCTGTGTCTTGTTTTGGGTGGTGGTGCCTGAGTGTACGCAATTGTCAAAACTCATCAAACCGAACGCCTAAGATCTGTGCATTTTATTGAGTGTTAATTATAGTTCAATTAAAAAATGACACTCCCATGACCTCTGCTTGACTAATTTATGGTATTAGAAATCAGGCGAGAGGAGAGCCAGTGACTCAGAGGAAAGTGAGGAGATTTCTGGGGAGCTGGGATGTTCCTGTTCTTGGCGTGGATACCGATTACACAGGTGAGTTCAGCTGGTGAGCAGTCACTGGACTTCGTGTTTGAAGTTCAACATATATTGATACATGTAAGATATATAGATGATATATATATATATATACACATATGCATATATCTATATGTAAATCTTTAATCTCTATAAGATATATAAAATATGATGTATATCTTTAATATATACATATATATGTATATATTTGTATATGTAATATATGTATATCTTTAATATACACATATATACACATACGTATATCTTTAATATATATGTATGTATACCTAGGTATATCTTTCTCTAATACAAAGTTAAAAAAAAACCTGTTTGATACTCTCTATGCGTCTTTCTTTAAAATTGAACTTTTCTTTATGGTATGTCCAAGGAGTTTGATCTTTTGCATTTAAAAGGCAAATTTATGCTAATTAGTTAGGGGCTGCCCCCGGAGCCCTCGTGTTTTACGGGCAAGAAGTTGCCACGGCCCAGGACTGGTCTCCCTAAACCGCAGTCTGTCCAGCGGGGAGGACTTGCCTTATTTGGAAGAGCCACGATCATGTCCCGCCCCCCTCAGCCCACTTCCTCCTAAAGGAGCCACTGCAGCGCCTTCTGCCCAGCCTCCCGTCCGTCCTTGTCCTCGAAGAAACCCCGGCACCAATGTGCTTAGGCTCCAGCACTATCTTCAGGCGAGGCAAAATCTTTGGACCGAGAAGAAGCCATTCCATCTGCTGCAGCCACGCCTGTGCCTGGTGACTCGAGGGACATACTTTCTCTGAACCGAAGGTAGTGGGGCTGAGGGGGTGACGGGGCAGCGGGGAGGGTCCTTCACTCAGATCTGTGTCCTGGTCGGAGTGACCACAGCTCTGGGCTGGTTCAGGCGCGAAGGCCAGACGCATGCTGTGGCTTTCCACTGTGGGGTGGAGGGACAGGAAGTCAGCACTGGGCCAGCGGGGGGCGGACCCAGACTACATGACGCGGTGGCCAGCAGCCCGAGGTGACGTGGTCAGCCTCAGCTCCATCCCCATCTTCGGGAGGGTCAGACCTGCAGAACTGGCATGACAGCAGGTGGAGAGAATGATGGAAGCACAGCCATGATGGAGGTGGACACGAGCTTCACACTCTGTGGACGAGGGCCGAGCACGGTCTGTGATGCCCTCAATGAAAACTTGCTCAAGTTACTTTTTTTTTTTTGCAGTACGCGGGCCTCTCACCGTTGTGGCCTCTCCCGTTGCGGAGCACAGGCTCCGGACGCGCAGGCTCAGCGGCCATGGCTCACGGGCCCAGCTGCTCCGCGGCATGTGGGATCCTCCCGGACCGGGGCACGAACCCGCGTCCCCTGCATCGGCAGGCGGACTCTCAACCACTGCGCCACCAGGGAAGCCCCTCAAGTTACTTTTTTAATCTAAATCTCTCTTCCTCTCCTGGAAAAGGAGGCAATAATAGCAGACTGTTTGAGAGTTACATTAAATGGGCTGCTGTATGCCAAGTGCTTGGTTAAAGGTATTGCTGGCTCTAGGGGGCAGTTCCAGCAGCAGGACCCCAGCCAGTGACCGCACAAAAGACAAAGGAGAGAATCAAGCCTCCTGAGAGCTAGTGAAGGCCACAGCCAAGGAGAGCGCGGCTCACAGAAGGGCTTCGATGCCAGCAGAGAGCCAGGGGCTGATCGGAAAATGGAGCAGAGCCGGCCATTGACGGTGCGTGTCTGAGGCTGGGTTCTCTAGAAGCTGAACCTTGGGGAAGATTCACGTGAAAGTGAAAAACCCTCTGATACTAAGTATTCCCAGGAAAAATGGATGGGAAAGTAGGGAAGTGGGAGCAGGAAGGGAGGAGGCCAAGTGAGGGTGTGAAGACAAACACGGTATCAGGGTAGCACTGCGGGAGCCAGGGACCCACCCCGCCTGGTATTTACGCCCTTGTGTGGCCCCTCCCACTCTGAATAGGGCAGACCCGTTTAACAATAGGATATTGTGGAAAAGACCCGATGTGACTCCTGAGGTAGGGTCATAAGAGACGTTGCAGCTACTCCCTTGCTCTCTTGGATCACCGGCTCTGGGGGAGGCCAGCCACCACGTTGTGAGGACACTCAAGCCGCCAGCCAGCACCAACTTGCCAGCCGTGAGGGGAGCCGACTTAGAAGCAGGGCCTCCAGCTACGGTGCGGCGCTCAGATGGCGCGGCCCTGGCCGATACCTTTACTGTGAACTCATAGCGGACCCGGAGCCCCAAGCACTCAGCCTAGCCACACCCAAACTCCTCACTCACTGAACCTGGGAGATAATAAACGTGTTATTATTTAAGCTTCAAACTTCGCGGTTCATTTGTCTACTTCATGGCAATAGAGAACTGATAAAGGCATTTTGACTCAACTGCACAAGGGGGGAGTCGTCTCTGGTGACAGTGCAGGTGACACCTCACAGTGTCCCAACCAG
Source organism: Tursiops truncatus (assembly GCF_011762595.2). Taxonomy (NCBI): domain Eukaryota; kingdom Metazoa; phylum Chordata; class Mammalia; order Artiodactyla; family Delphinidae; genus Tursiops; species Tursiops truncatus. Next base: position 2,224,319 of record NC_047048.1, read on the forward strand.
TGGGTGTTGGAGAATGTATATCCGCAGACCCATCGGTTCTTGTGTTCGGAGCTTCTCGGGACGGGGTGGGGACACAACCCCAGGCGCTGCTGGCTCTCCACGCAGACAGGGAGGTGAGCTCCAGCAGCTGGAAGACAGCACCCCGCAAAGAGACCCAGAGTATACAACGGGGGCTGCGCGCACCTCCCGGCAAAGGGATCTGAGGGAACGGGATGGGGGTGGAGCCTCAACAACTGCTGCCACGGGGCGAACGTGGCAGCTCCGTGGGCGTGGGGAGGTGGGGAGGGCGCCCACCGTGAGGACTCAGATCTCCCTCACCTGTGGGGGCGCGGCCGCAAAGCACGGTGGTTAGGAGCACGAAGGTGGCTTCAGGAGCGCTGGACTTGGACCCAAGCCTGTTGGTCTCTCTGAGTCTCAAGTGCCTCATCTATAAAATGGGGCAGTAACGGGTCCTAGTTCACAGGGCTGCTGTGAAAAGTCAGGGAGATCTCTCGGGCTGGTTGGTGGCCCACGGTAAGCCCTGGGGATGTTGGCTGTTATCTGGTATTGTTACCGCTGCTGTGAGTGGGAACGGGTGGGCCAGCATGAGGTACTCGGAGCAGAGCCGGGACAGCTGTACCTTTAGGGAGCAACACCTTCATCCAGTTCTCTGATGCTTTGCCTGCCTCTCCGTTCATCAGCCACAAGGAAAGACCTCCTCCCCCAGCTCTCCTGAGAATAAGGCAGGGCTGTGACAGCAAATGAGGGTGGAAAAATGAGGATGGGAAAGCCCCCTGCCCTTAGACCCTCAGATGTGCCACAGCCCCTGCTTTTTCTTGCATTGGGGGGTCCGAAGAGTCACTCCCAGCCCGCTGGTTCAGAGGGGGTGTGCGGGACTGTGTGACGGGCACCGCTCAACAGCCTGGAGATGAGGATTCACGCAGACATCTGCCCACGGGGGACCCAGAACCAGGGCTGCCCACGTGCTCCACTCCGGGGGCACCACTGACATTGCGTCCCGCCCTGGTTGCCCTCTTAGCAGCACTGGCTTCCAATGTCTATGCACACGTTTCCAGGGTCCAGCATGGCCTCAGAGCTGGTGCTCGGGAACTGGACCGGACTTGGGAGTTGAGAGGTAACACGTCACCGCGTATCACAGACCTGCAGCTTCCTTCACGGAACGTCCTCTATTGATTCCTGTTTAATAATGACGGATGTAGCTCTTGGGCCCTTTCTCTGATGAATCCAAGCTGTCTGTCAAATGGGGGAGACGGGGCCGGAGAGAAGCGTTATTATTCCAAAGCACAGTCATTAGATTAATAGAGGCTCCAGCAACACCATTAACGTGGAGACGATCAATGAAATAACAGAGGTGAGGCTGTCTCTAGATGAGAGCTGCTTCTCAAGCACGTGTCCTGTTTATCGATCGTCTGTGTTCATTCTACCTGTGTAGGCTTCTTCCCTTGAGCTCTCCGAGGCCAGCTGATTTTCATCTTTAAGACTATGTGTCAACAACGTAAAACACCGTCCCCATCACTCTTTATCTCAGCCCCATCTTCTTCACCGTGCCCACCAGGAAAATTAGACAAAACTCTGTTGCTTCGTGTCGGAGCAAAGACATTTTTCACGACTTTTCCGAAAGAAATTTTTATCTCACCACGATTGACCTTTTCCTGTAACTTGAGAAAATATAAACTTTAAGGCCATAAGTAGACAGCAAACTTTAGAAATAATTTCCCCAAATGGATTTCCCCTGTGCCCTTCTATCCTAAACATTTAGTTTTCCCAAGTCAGAGCTTGCCAGCAAGTGACTTTATTTTGATGGCTTTAATTTTTATCTTCTAGATTTATTATTCAGAATAGGTAGAGGTGGAAAGGAAGGGAGCAATTCTCTAGAGGATAGTCCTTTTTTTAAATTAATTTTTATTGGAGTATAGTTGATTTACAATGTTGTGCCTGTACAACAAAGTGAATCAGTTATACATATACATATATCTGCTTTTTTAGGTCATTACAGAGTATTGAGTATTGAGACCTAGAGGGTATTCCTTTCTAAATGTAAGGAAAAGATCCTCTAGCTCCATATTAGAGAGTTGAGTGAGGCTTAAGGTGGTGGTGTTAGGAATGCGAACAGGGCAGTAGCTGACGGCTGTTTGAGAATATAAGTGTGCTATGAAATTGGGAATGGACAAAGAAAGGAAATTGAGGGATGAAATGTCCAGAATCAAAGTGCAATACGACAGGTGGACAGCCTTGCAGATTCCTTTTAGCCATCACACTCACCCCTGCATCTTGGACAACACCCTCTCCATTGAAAAGGAACTGCAGCTTTCTCTCCGCGTTCACAGATGACTCGTTCTGAACCACATGCTTCGCCTAGCTCTGCATCCTGCCGCCATCTTGTTTTGAATTCTCCCAGCCTCTGAGCTCATTGGTCATCCACGAATTGCGTTTCTGTTTCTAGCCTCGCCTTGCCCTTTGGACTTGATGCTTTGATAGAACTCCAGTTTTTGTCTTGCGCTATTATTGACTCAGATCAACTTCCCTCCTGGAAGCCACAGCATACTCCCTCTCTCCTCAGTGCCACCCACCACCCAGCCAGGTGGGATTCTCTTGCCTTTCCATATATCATGAAAGGGACTTAGATGGAGGAAGCCTGGGCAGAGTCAGAATAGATTACTGCCACTTTGGCCCAGCAGGCATCTCTCTTCCTAGGAGGCGATATCTCTGTGGTTGTCCCTTGATAACTTCATGTTTGCAAATGTAGCACTTAATAGTTTTCTCCCACACCCCGATTTTGTATTGGCAACGGTTCCTGTTCAGATGGGATCTGCCCTGCCCCGACATGTTTTGAAAATTCCAGATTAGAACTCTGGACTTGCCGTTAACAGCCTATTAAAGTGTATCTTTTGATGTAAACTGGGCAGCTCATCACCAAACACGCCAAGTCAGGATGTTACATAAGACGTGGGTACAGAGCTCATAAATTCATAGCTATTAAGACTCCATTCTTCCTTCTCTTTAAGACTTTAAGATCGGGCTTCCCTGGTGGCGCAGTGGTTGAGAGTCTGCCTGCCGATGCAGGGGACCCGGGTTTGAGCCCTGGTCTGGGAAGATCCCACATGCCGCGGAGCAACCGGGCCCGTGAGCCACAACTACTGAACCTGCGCGTCCGGAGCCTGTGCTCCGCAACAAGAGAGGCCGCGATAGTGAGAGGCCCGCGCACCCCGATGAAGAGTGGCCCCCGCTTGCCACAAGTAGAGAAAGCCCTCGCACAGAAACGAAGACCCGACACAGCCCAAAATAAAAAAAATAAAATAAAATAAACAAATGTGGGGTTTTAAAAAAAAAGACTTTAAGATCAAAGCCCTTATAAAATTGGACACAATCTAAATGCTCAACCATAGGGGATGGGTAAAGATATGCCCCAGCCCTACTAGACAACAATTGCATTTGCAGAGACTATTTTGTGACTCATGGAAATGATTCAGGTGGGGTGAAGACACATCTTCTGTGTGAACCCAGTCCCAGTGTGCCCTGCAGCCTTGGCTGGGACACTGGCTCACGAGGCTGGGAACCATCTCTATCCCCCTCCAAGTCCTGCTGGGCAGAGTATCTAAGGCTAGTTGTGGGAGCACAGCCCTGGGTGGATGGGCTCAGGGGCCAGGCTGGTTAGCAGGAAATCAGCTGAGTGATATAGGGACCAGCTGAGGAAGAGCTGAGGCCTCAAGCCAGGGGCTTAGGGTGGAAAAAAGCGTGTGTGTGCAGGGCTTGGGAAGGGGCTTGGAAGACAGCAGTGGTGAGAGGCGGGAGCCCACTCACTGTAATGTGCTCCAGCAGTGGTCAGCTTCTTTAGGTGATGGTGTCCCAGGCTTATCTTTATCCTTTGGTACCTGTCTTGATTTTTTTTAAATGTGATTTATACTGAGGCACAGAGTAAACAGAATCACGCCACGCTTACGATTTACAAGGCCGATTTCACGCACTGTTCAGTTTCACATTCTGTCATGTTCCAAGTTCATGCTCATGCGCACACATGCATGCACACACACACACACACACACACACACACACACAGAGTTACCTATATAGAGATTTGAGAGCTAATACTGGAACTTGAGGGGGTGTGTTGGTGCTGTCATGAAGAAGATGGAGGCAGGCTATGGTCTCGTGAACTGAGGGTCACCAGATTAAATCTGGATTTCAGACAAACAAATTCTTTCTTAGTATAAATATTTTTATTTGCCCTATCTGGCAACCCTTCCTGGACCCCGAAGTATGAGAAGAAAAGCTTAGATGAGAATTTACTGCTTCCCTGGAAAGAGAGAGAGCGAGAGCGAGAGAGCGAGAGAGCGAGAGAGCGAGAGAGAGAGAGAGAGAGAGAGAGAGACGATTGTTTCCTTATGCATCTCTCCCCTGAGCACAAAGCCCTGTTGGGACTGACTTTCTCCAAAGTTTCTCTGCCAATTTGCTGTCCCATCTCTCCCGAAATTTTCCCTTTTTGAGAGAACTCACTCTCACTGTCTCTTATATGCCTGGAATTTACATATAATGAACCGCCTCACCGTCTCCGTAGCAACGGGGGCCTCACCAGCAACTTTCTCAGCCTCAGACAGAAACCGTGCAGAACATTCTATTCCAGAAGCGGCTGGCATCAGTTCCCGCCGAACGTTTTTTCAATGATATTTAAACAAGATTTGGAAACTAGTTCATCTCATATTAACTTCTTCCTTTTCATTTTTGGGGAAAAGGTCCACAGATGTTTTTCTTGTACAGAATAGGAGCTAATTTTCAGCTCTGCGTCTCGGGGTGACCTGGTGTGGAGAGAAGTTTCCAGATCTTGTTGAATATTCACACAAGCCTGGCGCTAAGGACGCAGGGATCTGGGGGTGACGATGGCCACACTGAGGAACAGGGAGACAATGGCCCCCTTTGTTGTGTGCCTCATACACCTTGTACTTCGAATGATTTTGTTTACTAAGTTGCATTTATTAATAATGAATTCATTAAAAAATTATTATTATTAATCAAAGACATACAACAGGCAATCAGCACTTGTACTGATCCTGAGCTAAGCAGTGTTTCCCATGGAGTGGATATGATTCTATACAAAGGCAAAGATGCTCTGTATTTTAACCAGCCTGAATTCTGTCATGCTCTGTACACATACACGTCTTTCCATTAAGCTTTTGGAAATCCAGGAGCAAGACGAAGACGCCCTTACTGCCTGCGTGAACGCTGACCTTGGGATGGAAGAAGTCAGTCATCGGGGTGGTGCGGTGGGGGGGCGCTCAGGAAGAAAGATGGAAATGCCAGGGTTATTTGTGGGGCGGGGGGGTATTGAAACCTCCACCAATAAGCACTCTACGCAGGTACAACAGAGTGATTATGTTCTAAGGTTTGACATCCAGCCACCTGGGTTCAGATCTCAGCTCTGCCACCTAGTTGTGTAGCGCTGACCTTGCTGAGCCTCAGTGTTCCCATCAGTAAAATGGGGCCAAAAATGGTAACAACTTGCAACAGTAACAACCGAGATGGTACCTTGTTTATTTCCATTTCTGGGCAGTGTCAGCTTCATCATAATCGCAATATGACTGCCAACCAATCCTGGAGCTAGAAATGTGCCCATGGAAAGAGGGCAAGTGTCATGGGAGACTGAAAAAGCTTCTTTCATGGAGCCCTCATTAAAACTCTCCCCGGGGT